>NC_064884.1:20477096-20777096 GCF_929443795.1 Astur gentilis
TGCCACCGGCAGCCCAGGCTCTCAGCTACCTCATGGCCCAGCACCTTTTGTCTCCCCTCTCTTTTGTATATGTGCTCTGATATAAAGAAACTGTGCATTTTATGCCTCAAATAGTATACTGCCAGACAAGCAGAAATCTGCATTATTTTTGATTATCCGATGTTAGACAACTTGTATGGTTTAATTAAATATGTACTCAGGGACTGTAACATACCATTGTATATGTGCCCTGGGCTGCTATTAAAATAAAACATACATGTATGTCCACACACTGGTGTGTGTAATACAGAAATGCTATCCCTTTAATATATTTTGCATATGTCCATATTATTTTATACCTCTAAAAGGAAAACCACGTTTCCTGGAACCCAAGTTTTAGTGCCCTGACACCGGCCAATGCCAAAGGACAGTAAGAAATATTATGGCCAAAAGACTGAATACAAATTCAGCCCAGGATGAGATTTGATATGAGAAGTGAAAATTTCATTCTGTTACAAGAGACTAAATCAACTATTTAAACCCTCTTTTTGTGACTGTACTTTTTTAGCTCAACCTTTTTCCTTTTCTATTAATAAATTCAAATGTTTCCCTCTTACAAACCTCAGTCTTTTATATCTTCAAAGCCGTGTAAAATGCTAACTAATTAATACATGTGACTTTCCTTTCACATGTGGCAACAAAGCGTATGCTGCTTTTTCGGTTGGTAAGAGTTAATTTGCAGTGACACAACATATGTGTTTACAGGGTTTCTAATGTTTGTTGTTTGGTTCACTGTGTAATTAGTCCTATTGACAAGGAAGCTTATGCACTGAAAAAGGAGAGGTGAAACAGCGGCTGGGAGATGGCAATCCTGCCCCATTTTAAACACCTGTGGTGCTGAAATTTGGTATGAGTCGGAAAAAAACCCCACCAGCACCCCAAACCCAGAAGAAAAACATGTGTAGAAGACTCAAGGCACAGTAATTGCCACTAAGAAGGCAGAGCTTGTCAAGAACCATCAAGGTCTACCAGATATGACAGCGATGGTAAATCTCAGCAGACTTTAACTCCTTTTTCGGATCTTCTCATTTAGAGGACACACACTTCTGGGCAGGGTCAGCGCAGATAGACTGCAAGATCTCAGCAGCTTGATTCTCATCTTAGAGCAGCACCACAAACCCAGAATAAACTGCAGTGCTGCCACTGGAGTTGCACTAGGTAAAGCAGCAGCATGGAAATCACAATTGAGGTGAATGATGGGCCAGTGGAGAATGGAAATTATTTTAAAAAGCCCTTTACTGTTTAACATTCACCCTGAAAACAGCAAATATAAGACAGCTGTCAATATACAGAACTTATGTGCCCGTACAAGATTTTATGATACTGCATTCAGCTAATGTGGCTAATGAAAGAAAACAAACTTGACAAAAATAAACCCAAGAGGACAGTTTAAAACAATAGATTAAACCACCTGCATTATTTCCTGTGCAATTAAACTCTACAATTAGTATACAGTCGGAAAAATACCAAAATGGTGATAGTATCGCTTATCTGGTTCTCCAGTGAATCAAATTTACAGCCACCCCCGCCGCACACCATACGTTAACTCTTCACACCGTGGGTATGTACAACTCTGAAATATAAAATTAGTTGCTTTTGAAGGACACTGAGCTCCCTCTGGTGAAGGCATAACAAGTTTATTAAGTAAGCACCACCTCTGGAAGTATAATCCCCTCTGGCTTCTTCCACGGACTTTATTGGTTCAGTTTTCCTAACCATGAGCATCATTAGGGCAATGCAGTAATTAAGAGTTGTTAGAAAGTGAATTCTCAAACTGCAGATTAGAAAATTAAACTATTTCCTGATTACATATTAATGGAGCACAACAATAGCAGTTGCCATAAGCTTGGAAGGCAACCAAGGGATAAATCTGTGTACTTAATTACCATAAACAATGGCTGCATAGAAATGAAGTTTTATGCACATTCCCTTCTGTAATATGTCTGATATCAGTACACACTTGACAATTCTTGTTCAATTATCTCTATTATTTAATGCGCTGTGAACGGCTCTGTGTAAATAAAATTAACCACCCCAATTACTTTGAATTCATCTAGGGACAACGTAATAAAAAATGTGAAGAATTCTGTATGCCTATTAATCTAAAACATTACAGAAGCTTTCACCAGATTTTCTTGTCTATATTTATTTTGTCTACATTTATTTTAGTGCACTGCTAATTCAATTACATTTACCATCAGTGGTCAATCAGCAGCAACAGAGGGTTTTTTTTTTTATTTCATTAATCTTTATACAGTACCATGAACATGCTCATTCATTGGTAAGGTACAGGATCTCATATGGAAAATACAAATATGCTTCTACTTGAATTTGGGAGCTTGCAGTTAATCAGAAAAACAATTAAAAACACTTCATACCCTGTGGTCAGATAACAAAATATCTGATAGCTGCAAATTTTTTTTCCAAATAGTTGTTTTTGCAATTAGTGAAGAAATAGTGACCAAAAAAGAGCTAAATTTAGATTAGAGATTTGTAAACTAGGCTTCTTTGGTTTTTTTATTTTAATTGTATTATGTGATAATTCTGTATTTTAATTGGCACTTGGATATCAAGATGATAGACACCTTAAAATACAATGACAGAAGAATCTGCAATGGAGAAAGACACTTTCAGAAGTAGAGACAAAACTATTTTATCCATAACAGGTTAGGCACAACATGGGTAAATACAATCCTGAAGAAAGCAAGATAATCCTACCCCTGTCATCACTTAATGCCAAGCCATTATAATAGAGGAAGAAGGGAAATCGATGATATTAGATTATATGTTTTTTATACTCAATCATACAACTAATTTCTCTTACTTGAACCTCCACACCTTGTTTTCTCTAAACACGTGCACCCACTGAATTTTTTTGTGACGGTGTATTTCATACGGTGTATGTTGCAAAACCCCTTCTATATAGGTAACTCTTACATATATCTAGACAATGATAGCAAATGTGCCATCAGCTTATTCTACGGAGTTCAAGGCACTGAAGTACTGATTCCTCTCACACTTTTGCAGTGTACCAGTAAACTACATTTCACTGGAACAAGGTAAGATTACATTTTCATTTTAAGTGCAAAGACCAAGGACTGAGGTTACACCACTAGTGACATAAATTACTGGATATTAATAAAAGTGTGACTATTCAGATTCAGATGGAAATCAGCAACCCGGGAATTTTAATAACTTTTATTTTTTCACACATCACATGAGTGTTTCTAGTCAAATCATGAGCAGCTGGCACTAGAAATGCAAAGCTTCAGCCAGTTCTAAACTCTTTGCCTGGCTGACGAACTTTGAAAATACCAGCTCCCCTTTGGTCAAGAGCCAGAAACTCGGCTTCCCCAGCCAGAAAGGCTGTCTTGCAGGGCCAGAAAATGGCAATGCACATGCAGACGAGGACCTGGGCTCTCTTCATACAGCCCCATTTCCATTAGATGCCCTTTTCCTAATGCAGGGCAAAAGATGCAAGGGCAGCAGTGGAAGAGATACCTCTGCAACCCAGGTTGCATCCTAGGGATTGGACTAGAGAGCATCACGTCAGGGACTCCTCTCCTCCTGGTCTATGGCAAAAAGGGAGTGGGGCACTGAGAACCTCCAAGATCCACTCCTTGCAGCTACCCACAGCCACTGTCGCCCTTGTAAAGCTAGGGCGGCATTTTGAAACTTTTATTTGCAACTCTAAGTGCCAGAAATTTTCACTAAAAAGTGTAATGTCTAATGAAGTCAAACAGTGCCATGAGCTGGAATCTAACCAAGAACATACATTGTCTATACTTACAGCTGATTCCCTGTCAGTGAAAGCTATGAATTCTTTCACATTTACCAAAGCCTGTATTGTCCAGGGGTTAGTCATGGTATCTTTCTGGTCTTACCACCAGCCTAAGGAAATTCCCAACTACGTTAATGCTTTGATAGATGGGAGCAGGAGACAACGTCTCTTCCTGTGAAATGCATGTATCCAGAACAGAAATTCAGGCTGCAGCCTGAAACAATCCCCCTTGGCTGAGCAACAGAAAGGATTCTCAAACTCAGAGGATGAAGAGCTGCCAGGTGGCAAAGAGTCTCCCCACTGGAAAAAAAACATCCCCAGTTTTGTGTTGGAGGAGGATGAGAAGGAAGAGAGAGAGCTTCCTTCCTAGTAAAAGTCTAATAAAGAACAGGGCCAAGCACAGTGGAGAAGGAAAAGATGGTCCTGTCCCCAAGCAGACACAATGGGGATGAGCAGACCACCTTCTTCTTCAATTTAATTTCAAGGCAATGACTGAGTCATGATGCGAGTCTCCCAGTTGTTTCGTTTATCTTGTATGGTTTTGGCACACATGGAAACAAAGCTGGAAATCACAACACAAAAACGTGCTCCTATGCTGACGGGGACAATCATCCTGCAAGCATACATTAGGACAATTCAGGGTAAGTCCTTCCCCCTACAGTTGTACAAACACAGCACCCTCATGCCAAGGAATAAGGTCAGCAGAGACTCTTACTTGCCTGAGGCTCTCCAGTATTACAATCCCAAGAAGTACAAAATTAAGAGAGATGTGCTTAAAAGAGAATGTTAATTATAAAACCAATTCATTTGTGGTTCCTGTCCTTCATGTGTTTTCAGGATCTTTCAGCTATGCTTGCCCATGTGACCTCCTGGTTCCTAAAGCCTGCATTTTCAGATAAACCAAGTATCAAAAGACTTTTCAGCACACCTCTGAGAGCTGGCAGCATTTCACATTTCTCATCTTTCTGGTATGTACCAACACCTAGGGGAGTATTTGCAAAACCCCGAGATCATCATCAACAGCCCTTCAGGGCTTTTTTAGCTATCAGGCTGTGGTTACTTTCTTCCTTCAAACTTGGCTTTACAGACCACTTGGTGGTCTGCGGCAAGCTGGCAGGTCATATGGCATTGACTCATCTTTTTTCCTTTCCAGATTTCCCTCTCAGACAGTCAGACACTTGAGCAAACAAGCCCAGACCCTTACAGAAGAAGCTGGGACTAAGAGGCACAAGTTGCTTATTTGTCTGTATTAAGAATTAAAACCAAGTGCCATCCTGACAAAGAGAACCACTAATGAGATGAGATACAGCAGATCCTCTGAAGCAACTGCAGTAGGTACTAGAGAGGGAGAGAGAAGGAGCCGGTGGGAGAAGAGCCTGCAGGAAAGCAAGGCAGGTGAGGAGCTGGTGGAAGGGGACTGCACACAGGCACAGAAACAGAGGTGACACAACAGAGTTTTAAAGTCATAGCAAAAAGAGATGTTCAGATTTTTTTTCCCACTACCATATCACATTTAAGGACTGCTAAAAAACCGCAACCAACCAAACAAACCCTCCTAATACCACTTTTCCACGTAAGCAATTGCAGTTGCTGCCACAATGTTGTCTGATGACAAATAGAACATTGATTGGCAGGGGAGGTGGTACACAAGATAGGCTCTCTGTTAAGATGTGAACTATAGTTAGAGAAGTTTGAGAATGCCTGCTTTCAAGGCTATAAAGCTAACTGTAGGTAAGAAACTATGCTTTTCACATGTTTTCTTTTAAATTGTGTTTTTAAGCTGAGAACATAAATAGGATCTTTATCAAGAACTTGTCAAATAATTTGTTT
The DNA here is from genome assembly GCF_929443795.1 of Astur gentilis. Lineage (NCBI taxonomy): Eukaryota > Metazoa > Chordata > Aves > Accipitriformes > Accipitridae > Astur > Astur gentilis. The sequence goes on from NC_064884.1 coordinate 20,482,747, forward strand.
TAAGGTAAATCCTGAACGCTCAGGAAATGATCAAGAATATAACTTTTTTATTATGGCTGCTCCACTTGTCCCCTTATCCTTAGTAAAAGAAGTGACGGGTATTCATTAGTATTCCTGTTACAACCCTTACAGCTACGCTGTATAAGCCACTCTAGCTGTGTGGTAGACTCCGCATTTTATGCAGGATACTTAAAAGAAACATCATCTCATCATGTGTATGACACACAGAATACAGCAACTTTTTATCATATTTCAAAATAGAAGAAATTAAAAAACATAAGAAATTTCTTTTAAAATGGAATAAATAACATAAATCACAGAATCATAGAGTGGTTTGGGTTGGAAGGGACCTTAAAGATCATAGAGTTCCAACTCTTTTTAAATTTTCTTGGGGGAGAATCACCTCCCTCAGCCCGCTAGCTACACTTCTTTTGATGCAGCCCAGAATGCGACTGGCTTTCTGGGCTGCAAGTGCCCATTGCTGGCTCACGTTCAGTTTTTCATCCACTAATTTCCCCAAGTCCTTCTGCTCAGGGCTGCTCTCAATCCACTCATCACCCAGCCTGTATTTGTGCTTGGGATTGCCCTGACCCACATGCAGGACCTTGCACTTGGCCTTGCAGAACTTCATGAAGTTCGCACGGGCCCACCTCTGAAGTCTGTCAAGGTCCCTGTGGAGGGCATCCCTTCCCTCCAGCGTGTCGACTGCATCATACAGCTTGGTGTTGTTGGCAAACTTGCTGAGGGTGCGCTCAATCCCTCTGTTCACGTCACCAACAAAGATGTTAAACAGCACTGGTCCCAATACCGACCCCTGATGAACACCACTCATCAAATAACAACATGGTTATTAGAGTTTTAAAAATCCCCAAGTGCTATGCTGATGATTCCATATGTATCTAGAGGCAGCATTTGGAGTTCATATAGACTTGTGAAACATTGTACTGGCTCTTTTGTGCAGAACATACGTTTCACAAATATAACAAAGTACACAAGAAGGTGCAGGATATTGTACACACATTTTCTCTAGCTAAATAACTAAAGGTCATGTAATGAATTTGAAAAAGTTCTTCAAAAGACTGTAACAGGTAAAAGTCCTACTAAACAAGCATTCATCCAGGATGGAAATAGATTCTGAGTTACATGTTTTTGTAAAACTATTTTAAAAAGTCAAACCACCTGAGCACATGAGGAAGTAAATATATTTTAAAAAAACACCCTAGTATTTGGACACATGTGGCAAGCTCACTTCAAAGTACTGAAATTTAACTAATGTCTATTGATCTGTATTCCAAACCGTAACACTGGATTCAAATCTACTTTAAAATCTGTTATTTCAGTTAAAGACAGGCTTCAAGTTTATAAGAGCAGATATACATATAACTTATAAAGACAATTTATCCACAAAGTAATTTGGACGAACTAACTTTTTTTTCCCCACAGGACAGGAAGAACACTTTTTCCTGTGAAAAAGTCCTATGATATTATTTATTTTTGAAATATCAAAGCACCATTTGTTTCCAACTGATGTGGTTAAACCTCTCTATCTCTAATGACCGTCAACACTTAATATCCATCTAACATTCATCATGGAAGTCAAAATCATCAAGCTTTTAACAAAAATTCTCCCATACACTTTAATCCTTTCAACTGCACCTACAACACCAAGTATTACAGACTTTTAAAACCCACTCTCCTGAAAATAAATAAATAAATAAATAATTGTGGAGCATCAGTAACCAGATAGCATTCTCAAATTTCAGTGATCTAGTCAATGGAGCCTTCCCCCATGTACTGTGCTCTGTTTCATGCAGTACATGGCTTTAGCTGGCCAAATCTTTTTTTTCCCACTGAATCAGTAGAACAGTGAAGATCTTACTTTTTTTTTCTTTTTTTTTTCTTTTTTTTTTTAAGCAGTGGCATATCAATGAGGCACAGATGTGTATTCCAACTCTGCATGGATGAGCACACTGTTCAATAGTGCTGGCTCACACGGTATCAGGGCAAGTTATCACTTCCCATGAAGGCACTCTTATCACCAGGGCCCAGAGAGGTGGCTGCAAATCGCAGCCTTTTTATTTTCAAGGCAGTTTTGCTGAACATTCAGGCTTCAAAGATTCACACTTCCAAAACTCTATAAGAGTTTGTGAACGCTCAATTTGCCAAAACTGTTTACAGTGTAATTGGGCACCGTACCTGTGTCCATGAGATAGCGAAGGCGCTTCTCCACCAGCGCGGCACGGGTGTCAATTTGCTTTTGCTCATTCTCTAGTGCTGCCAATTCTCCTACAACATACTGACTGGTGTCTTTGAACCCTTTCTGTTAAAGAGAACAAACAAGAAGAAAAAACATCACTTGTAAGTTGCATTTTTCCTTTCCACAAACACTTAGTAAGACACTTACCTAAACAACCAAATATCATGCTCACTACCAAAAAGCTAACACATTTCATAAACTTTACAATTTTGCCAAATGTCCATATTTGTTTATTAAAACACCCTGTTTTTTCTTTAGGGAACATTTGATTTTGCAGTTTTTTACTACCTGGCTGGCTTTTTGAAATTCCTCTAATTTATTTCTAAGTACATAAAAGCTGCTGTAACAAAGCATAATGAAAGGAAACGTAATCCAAATAAAGCACTATTTAATGTGCCATTTCTACTCCATTCAGGTCTTATTCAATTTTAAAACACTGACTTTAGGGGCTAGAAGAACTAGCACAAGAGGCTCTAATGACAATTAAAAAGTGGGCTTTTGAGATTAAAACCAAACTAAAACAAGCTCCCTGGGTTGTTTAGCTCCTCTGGGTCAGCTATAATGCTGAGGCTCCCCAGCCTCCGCTATCATGCCTCTGGGTTTCTCTGACTGCAGGCAATTGCCCTGCTACACAGTGATCTGTAAAAATACTGCTAATTACTCTAACTGTGATTCTTATCCTGAGAAGTGGTAACAAATGGCACCAGGCAGATGTTCAGGTGCACCGGGACTAACTCGAGCTGTCCTGCCTCCATGCCTGCTCACACCTGGCCAGGAGGCGGCCCTGGGGATGCCAAGATGATAAAATGTATTGAACCTTACCAAGAAAGCTGTGGAAACACTAACGAGTCAGGTTTGCCTCTTGTACCCTGTAACTTCTCAGCATTGCCCCGCAGATGACCACACAAATCTCCAAATATTTCCAAAGCAGTTTGGCTGTCTCACTAGGAGCCCAAAAACAGTCATTTAATACCTCCAAGCTATTCTTATGTGGCTCAATAAGTTTCACACCGTGTTTTGGCTGTATCAAGTTATTACAGGCTGTATACAATGCTGAAAAGTCATTCCTGAAGCATGTTTTTGTATAAGTTGGGGAAAAAAACATTACTCCTTCCGAGTAACCCCATCCATTTCTTCCTCCTTTGCCTGCCCCAAAGCCTTGGAGAATCGTTTAAATTGGGAAAACAACTCTGGCAAAATGATTTAATGTTTTGTCTGCACTCCGTAAAGGATGCTACTGAAATCACTGTCCTTTGGGAACAGAAAAATAGATGGGCTTTTTTAATAAGGCTTATTTCTCTACTAGAGGCTAACTTGTTGCTGCGTAAGGGTCTCATACTTTCCCTGAATGTTTTCAATTGTTTTCCCATAAATGTGTCTGAAATCATCAATTCAGCTTCATATTCAGGCAACAGGTATAATAATCACATCGGTATATTATTTCAAATAAAGACATGTTCTAAGTGAAGGCTAATGGCATGGCTTAGCTCCCAGGACCAGTAACAAGCACATAACTTTGAAATTTGGGTTATCTGAATTTAAGCACATTATGCCCCCATTAATCTGGTCCCTCTCTTCCTACAGAACAGCCAACAGTATCAGCTCCAATGGAAACCCCTTTCCTACCTGTCATATAGCCAGAAAAACAACAACAAAACTCCCTGAGAGCAGTCTCTGAAGAAAAAAAAAAAAAATCAGTCTGGGGAGTTGAGGTGATGTGCAATATATTGCCTTTCATCAACTATAATTAACTGAAAACAGTATGAAAACTTCCCTAATGTCAGTATGCATAATTGTTAACAATTGTTATTAGAAGATGAAAAGAAATGCTGTGTCAGGCTGAAATATCCCAAGAGTTCATGTGTATCATCTGCATATATAATGTGAACTTACTGTGCCAGATCTTTTCAGCTCTGCAAAAGTACAACTGGGCTAAAAATAACTCTGGCTCATAAAAACGTCGATGTTTTGGTATAGATATGACAGTAGTACAAAATCGCTACTCAGCTCTAGATTGCTTCAGCAAAAATTACAAATATGTTTAGATAAATTGTGGAGAGCAACAAACGACCACCATCAAAGGCTGTGTTGTGTTTTCAGACAAAAAAAATTCAGGTTAAAACTTGTTCTTCCTGCTTCTGTCCCGCAGCTGTCCATCAAAACCAGCTTTCTCCCTGCAGTCTATCAAATATTTCCCTCACAAATCAATTTTACACATGATCAGCCCATACCCCTACTGAGCTGAACCTCCCCGTTAATTAAGTGAAGAAATTACCATATATATTATATTAATGCAAACATCATTCAGCTAGTAATTCACGGCTGATCTGGATAATGGAAAGGTTGAACACCCATTAACCCAAGCCAACAAAATGGGTTGGCTGAGAAATTCTAGCAGGTCTCATGTGACTCTTCCCTCTAACTGCAGCTCTGCGGTATCTGCTATTGTAATAATTAAAATCCTCCCGGTAGATCAATACTGGAATCTCTTTATGGGAAGTGCCCTGATGGAAATGTCTCAAGGAAGCTGGGGCTGTGGAACTCTGAAAAATTCATTTTTTTTATCTGACAATTATCACCACACTGCAGACTAATTCAACAGTGCACCCCTCTCACTCTGCTTTGAATGCACTGGAGATTGACATCTAAAAAAACCTAACATCTCATTTTAACAAATAAAGGCACTATTTCCACATACAGTTTGGAATTATCAGCAATCATGAAACCAGACAAAAAATTAATATACATTAAGCACTTCATCTTCTGATGGCTTCCTCTGAGTCTCAGTTATCGCAGCCTTCTCCTCATTTCCTCTCTTTGTATCTTCCTGTATTGATCTCTGCCTTTTCATCTCTTGAAAAAAGGGGAAAGACATGTAAAATTATTATAAAGCTTGATATTTATGTATTGAAATGTGGACTTACATTATCAGGTTTTCATATATTTATTGTTAAATATTATTAAATCATAAGATGGGAAAACAGGTTTTATATTTTCTCCTACCTGGTCTGCTCTCCACGTATTGACTGAAAGACTGGAGCTGAGTTTTTCTGACAGTAGAGTCCTTGCTGAACACAACAGGATTTCTAAACCGTTCTGCTGCTTTTTGTAATCGCTCAGCACGATGTTCCTCTGTTCCATTCTGCTAGGAAAAAAACCAGACACACAACAGTTTCTTTTGTTTACAAACGGGACGACACAAATTCGAAAGGTACGTTTCAGTAAGGGGACAGGACACAGCTTTTCCAAAGAGGATTTCACAACTTATATAGGATGAAAGTATCAACTGCAGAAAAAAAAGGAGAAGAGTGATTAACTTTTCCTTTCTCTCTCTCTCTCTTTTTTTTTTTTTAAATTTTTGTTGTTGTTTTGTTTTGTTTAATGTGTGGTAGCAATGACTGGCTTTTTGCTATGTGGGCACCCTCCTGCAGGACTCTCTACTTACTTAGCAGCCAGACCTATTAATTGTGACTGGCATTTGCCAGCAACACCGATTTTAAACGAAAAATCACTCCTTTGCAACTTTGATTTGCCAAGCGCTGCGCATGCTGCTGCCAAGTAGCGGCGTCTCTACCCCTGAACATGATCTGTATCGTTTTAAAAGCGTGTTGCCTTTAGCCTGTCTCCCTGCCCGGTAAAGAAATCTGTCTTTTCTGTAGTCCCACAGACTTGTATGACAAGAAGAACTAGTTTCTAATTTTATGCCCATTGAGATAAACCACTAATACTGGATGAAGGCTAAAAGGTAGGATTATAATACTACCCCACTGAACTGCATTTCATCAGCTATAACTTTCCAAAGCCAGATTTGTAAGTAAGCCCTTTACAGCTAAGGAAACTACAATTATCTTTTCCAGGGCTTCCTATGTTAATACTGGTAACAAATTCAAATGATTCTATCAACACGAAATATCCCAGAAGACTGAACCACCGCAGTGTGTGGAAACTGCAGATACCGAGGTGCTGTGTACCAAACAAATATTTCATTTTATACCTAATCTTTTATTATTTTTATTAAGTGTTTTGAAAGTAAATAGGGAAAGGCTAAGATGCATGACTAATAGCTAAGCCTGCTGAATGCTGAAACTGGTTATCAAAAGCTACCAAGACTTTGCCCTTCCTCTGCATTGAGACAATCGGTAATGAGGGAGTTCTCCAATGGCCTATTCTCTAGCCTCAAGGAGGCCGGGGATACACAATCCCCAAGGGAAGGTAACAGTTTATCCTTTTCCACAAACACAGAATGCCTCATTTAGAAATGTGTAAACTGCATTTTATTAAAAAACAAATCCACCTCAATGCCAAGAGCTCCACCAGAACAGATGGACACCATATATTCCTTATAATGACACTTTCCAACTCTTCCTTCGAAAGATGCACACAGAGATAAACTGTTAAGTTGCACTTTTGTGGGAGTACCTTAAAAAAACCAACTCCTTCACAGAAGCTTTTTAGAAAGAAAAATACCATTTTTCTTAGGTAAGGTGATACCAAATTACCCTAAGAAGTGGCCTGTGTGTCATCTGCCGAATTGAGTTTAAAAAAGTATTGCTCATACCCCCGGATGACTTTTCAGCTGCACTAATCAGGTGGTTATGATTCTGATTAAATAAAAGGTGGTCTTGTGTTATTACCACAATAACCATCCGACAACCTAAAACAGAGTCTTTATCAAAATAAACAAACATGACTAATTTTTTAGGCCTGGCAACATGCTAAAATATCAGTGTGATCAGCCAGTAAATCCCATTTTAAGAAACCTTTTTATGACTGGGGACTTCTGCCACTTTACAAATGTATTCCTCTAAGCCCACTAATTCAGTTAGCCTTTTCAATCCATTGTATTATTCTTGGGCCAGCTTCATTTTGCATTAAATCCACCGCAGAAAGCTAAATTGAACGCAAAAATCAGACTTGATCCAGGCTTCCTTTTGTTCAAAGATAGAGACCGAAAGTCCTCTGCCGCTGCCACACACTTTCATCACCAATTTATAGGAACCGACAGTGTAAGGGAAAAGCAATGAAAGTCATTGTTTTGGGACTTCAAAGCATCTCTGTATCTGGGGAAGGAAATCCTTTCAGTCAGCAGTGCTTTCCCCCCAGACTGCAGGTGGGTGAAAAGTTATACCCAACTGGAAGTGCCCCAGAGCCATAGGGATATTAATGACATACAGGGACTATTTAAAAAAAAAAAAAAATAGTAAGAACACAAGGGGACTAATTAAGAAAATGAAATGGAAAATTGATTGGTGTGTGCTTTATGCTGAAGTGTTGAATGTTAAGAACAGGCAAAACGACTGAGTGCACCACAGACTCGTGTCTATTTTTCTCAGAAGCACTCGTTGTCAAGCACGCAAGTATGTATGCCTTTAAAGTATATTACGGCTTAATTTTAGTGGAGAGAAAACAGAGGGTCAGGCTTGGGAGGGAAGCAAATCCCTGAGAGTCCAATCCTACTCCTGTTAAAGTCAGGGAGAGTCTCGCTGCTGATTGTACCAGCAGCAGGATGGAGCCCATGCTGCATTTCTGATTTAAGTGACAACCTGAGCAGTCAGAATTGAGAGGTGCTTCTTATATCTGTTAGTGTTAGGCCAATGACAAGTATCAAGATAAAAAAAAAAAAAAGGAAAATATGTTGATTAATCAACATGAAAAACGCCAGTGCATTGCAAACTATGCAACTGCACTGCCACAAAGATTTTCTGCATTTCTTACCGTGAAGGATTTGATAAGAAATCATTTTCCTCCTCACAAAGTACACACCCGAAATCAGAACACAGGTACTGAGACAAAAGCATTAATCAAAACTTACCTTAATGTCTTGCTCTGAGCTATCAGTTACAGCTTTCTGAGCAGCACTGGAGAATGAATTTGCCACCTGTGGCTGAGCTTCTAGGAGCTTCTTCAGCTTCAAATCCACCAACTTACTGTTTTGTTCTGCTAAATATGCAAATACCACATACAACACAGTGAGATACATTTAAATGCAGAGTCGCTACAACAATGTAGCAATTTAAAAGGTAGATTTAATTCACTTTGCTATCATTTCAAACTAAAAAAGGAAAAAACTAGAAGACTTTTTTTTCCTGCAATTTGGATTGGCATAGATTTGTGTAACATACATAGATAATGCCTAAGTTTTCTCAAAAGAAGTAGGTAGCACTCAACTGAACAATTAAATATGCTTGAAGACAGCAGATGAAAAAACACAGAAAGTAGACAATGTTTACTTTACTTCCAACCTGTACACACCTATACTTTGGCATAAAACCACACTTAAAGAGCCATTTATTTTAAGATGACATATAACAATTTATCACATATTCTAAGTACTGATAACCCCTCAAGTTTATGAACTACTAATTCATCCTAAGGCTCCTTGGCACAGCTTCTGAATGATAAAATTTCAGTATCAAGACACAGCTTTCTAGTAATATTTTACTATGATTTATAGAGTATGTTGAAGCTGGCAGAGCCGTAAAACGCTTCATAACTGCATAGAAGGGACAGACTCAAAGTCTGCCGAAGTGCCCAAAAGTTTTTCATTAGTTTTAGCAACTTGGATCAAAGCCCAAAGAAATAATAGTTGATAATTTTACCTCCCAATAATGCTCATTCTGTACGTGATCGTTGACTATGAATTTGTAACACACCTACACATACACAGTTACCTACACGTACACATGTAATAAGGAGAAAGTTGTTAATACCAAACCACAGCGCAGAACTATGGGGCTAACTCTGGGTAGGAAGGCAGAATAATGCTGGCACAGAAGCCCCCAGACATACTCTACATGCAGCACCACACGAGAAATCGCCTCTGCAATGGAGCGAATACAGCATCACCTGCGTATATTATTCACATACATCTGGGCCTTGGGTCAAACACAGGAAATAGCAGTTGCTATGTTTTTCTATAGGCACAGCCTGAGTTTTTCACTTTGGGCTGGTGACTTCTAGTTGGTGTGGGAAGTGGAGCCATGACTGTTTTGCCGCACAGCTCCTTCCAAGGTTTGGAGCCCTCCAATTCGTGTTAGCCAAAATATTTTTGGCATGCTGGCAATCAAATGATGCCTGCCTCCAGCAGCAATGGGCTGGGTTGGGTTATGATGAAGGATAGTTTCCCTTTCCTCTGGCACACCCAGTCAGGGTGCCCTTAATTGAGGCTCACATGTAAGTACATGCACATTCTCATGGGTTTATACATAAACATCGTGTAATAACCATGATATAAGAGGTTCACATTTTATCAGATACATTCACAGCAGCATATAGTAGCAGTACTGACAGACAGATGTAATACTTAAAACCAACAACTGGCAGTAAAAACAGTTTTCTCTTCGAGAGAGATGGGAGGGTCTAAGATTCAGCAGTGGACAAATTAATTAAGATGGTCATAATGATCCCAAATGTGAAATGTCCCTTACAGTTCTGCACTTAGGTGCTCCCAGGAGATTCAGCCTTCATTAGAACTTGGTATGAATTGGCAGAATCCCAGAGAAATCTCTGTACACTGATTTCTATCACAGCATTAGACTGCTTTCTATATTATTGCCTGTCCCCTTCCTTACTCGTTTGTACCTCTGACTACTGTGCAGACTGAACTGCAAAATGATGTCCCAGTTTTTTTCCCAAATGTCTTCCCGTGGTGGAGATGAAGCGTTGGGTAGTGGGTTTGTATCCCTGAGAAGGTATCTCTCAAGAAAAAAGACCCACAGAAATAAATGTTGGTAAGTCACTGAGACTGTGACAGGAATATTCATTTACTGATTTTCTTCTTCTCCTAAAATGAACCAGTATTTATTGGAAAAATATTTGACAGGATTCTGCTCTAAATCAGCTTAATTCAAATGCTGGAAATACTAAATATATTTTCTTATGTGTTTGGAAATCCTCAAATAAAAAAAATAAAAGGACATGACTCAAGTCTTTCACAATCCAAAAAGACTAGAAAGTGCTATATACACATCATTGTTGGTTTAATTTACAAAGAGCAAACACTAAATGAAGTGTTTTGATTTAATATATTATGGGCTGCACACTTGGGTCCACCTGGCATGGGCAGAACCAAGTTGGAGGATGCTGTAAGAAGTTCTCTCTTGTACTGCCTTTATCCTGACACTATCCTATGCTTGCTGCACTTCTCTGGGCTTGAGCTAACTTGTAGTGAGCAGAAACGCCCTGGCAGAGAAGCACACCACGATACAAAGAGGCCCTCGGCAGTCCCCAGGGCCACTGGTAACAGACAGACTTGTACAGAGAACAAACTCCTTCAGCAACTCTCTGCGAGCAGAGGAGCCCCTTACTGATAGGCAATTACCTTCACATCTTGGAAGATCTAGCGCCTTTTTAAATAAGCATCTCCCTTGTAATATCTATGGAGGAACCTGAACTCCAGTTTTGCTCAATTAGAATTTTTGAAAGGGGAAATACCATTACTATCATTTATTATTACTTGACCAGCGTGTGCTAAGATTATACAAGTATTTCTACAAGAATATGAATGCTTTTAAAATGTGTTATTAAAAATCTATTACTTGAACTTTGTAAAGTAAGTAGGACTAATTCTGTTCAGATTTATACCTCCATGTCCCCACTGGAGCAACAAGGTATAAATACAAGAACTGGTCCTCAGGAAGTAACTGGAGGGATACCAAGCCTACATGGAAACTGAGGCATGTTTGCTCCTCTTCACTGAGCAGACAGGCCAGGATGTCAGTGCAGAGAGCAGCAGCTGTACTCACCAACGTGACTGCTCACTCCTCTGGCCTGTCTACCTTGGTTTGCTGGGACAATCCAGGCAGGGTGATTTCAGGTGGCTCTGCTTTACAAATCTGGCCCGGGGTCCCCTTCCCCATCAAACAGCAAGAGACATTTAAATCTGTCATTGCTGGAAATAATGATTTTGTTGCTGATTTTAAATTTCAACTAAACGTGAATGCAAAATATTAAAAAAGAATAAGCATTAGGCTTTAAAAGACCTGAAAAGGCACAAAGGAATAAAGCTATGACAGACAGAAGCAGCACATCAGTACTTATGTGATGATGGAGTGTTAGTCATGCTAAATACAGAAAATAGCCATTATTTAAATTACCCGTTGAATCAAGGTCATTTTCTAGGTTAGTAAGCTCATCTCCACCTCCAGTAACAGAGCATTCAGGAACCTCCTCGTTAGTATCTATCTCAATATTATCATCATCCTCATCCTCATCTGTAGGAACATACAGCATTAAGGTTAGTATTTTCTTATGTACATGCACATCACTAAAAATGAATGCTTTAGAGAATAAGCTGAGTTATGATAAAAATGCAAATCATTAAATAAGTCTGGAAGGAGATTTCACTCTGTCCACTCATGGATTTGTTGTAAAACTGATGCAATTCAATATACACACAGGGGGCTCTGCTGGAAACTCCTGCTACAATAAAGGTAGAGTCTGGCCTCAGCAGTGGCTGTTCTCTGCACTAAATCTCTGGCTAACTCTGAAAAGCACATGTGCTTTTCCTTATAACTCGAGTCAAAATGATTTCCCCCAGGCTTTCATTTCTCTCTAATGCAGAATGGGTGCCAAAGCTGGCATACAGCCGGTTTGGATGGGTCTGGCCAGCAGAACGACCTGGGAGCTGCACTCTTGAGAAAGGCAGCAGCTCTGGGTACTGAGTTCCCAGCTTGGTGAGACTTGCCATTCCTTACTTTGCACAATACATCACAGACCAGTGATCACTGTACCTTGCTTAGGTGTTAGCGTCTCCTACCACTTCTAATACAAGGATGAAAACTGCCACCTGGAACATCATGCTTAGCAAGCACTGACCTCAGGTGTAGCAAGAGCACACTCACAGATTGCTGCCTTACTGCACCACTTTGAATCAGCATTGTTTGTAAGCTACATATATTTTAAATAAAATAATAATTGTAATTATACTGTATATTTTTTATAGGATCTTTTAACCAAGTTTCTCAGAGGAGCTTATGAATATCACTTGTAAATGAGCCCCATAATGTTTTACGAAGTAAGTGATTATTATAATTACAATTATGATGATGATGATGTAGGTAAATTATGGCACAGAAAGAGTAAGTAACCTGAGGAAGATCAAATACCAAGTGCTGAACTGTGAAGCAGATCCCAGAAAAAAATCCTGACTCACATTTTCAATACAAATATATAATGAAATTAAAGTCCATAAAAGCTAGATTAGTACTTTCCAAGCATGTAGTTGCCTTGTATTTGCTTACTTTTAAGTCTCATATCAAATGCTATCTACACTTGTTCAGACTTATACAAACATTTTTTTCCTATGTATGTATGCATGTGTGTAAAAATGACAAAAAAAGAGAAGGCTGGAGTGTGTCTGGAGAAGTAAGACACAAATAGTAACTAAAGGAAATTTGAACCACTTCACAATAGGAAAAAATACTAATTATAATTACAGTACTTTGGTACATTCAAACGCCATATAAACAAAAAGGATCCTAAACATAGTACCAAGATGCCATAATCCTGAATATCAGAAGTTTGGGGAAGTCTGGACCAGGATTGGTGCTGATCACTCATTGTCTGTCTTTGAAATACACTAAACCTCATCCCCAGACCTGGTTTGCACTTCAGGCCCAGACTGCTGACACAAAGGTCATACAGTTTTTTCTTTTCCTTACCTCTTTATCTCCATAGTGCCTATAATTCCCATTTTAGGAGCCTGTTGACTTTTTTGTATGTCTGCTACTCTTTTTAACCAGCTGTTCCCTCAGTTCCTCTGTAATTAATCAATGTCTTTCACAGACCTCTGCCAATTCAGGCTTAGGCTCTTGCTGCAACAGACAAGAGCAAAGAAGTTTCCATTACAGTGTCTTACTCAACATCCGTTGCATGTATAAAGGAGCAGCAATCTGTGAAGTAGAACCCCTCCGTTTCAGCTGACCACCATGTCTTCCCTGGGCTCCTCTCCACTAATTCTCAATGGTCCCTGGAAGAGTCAGCTTTCTTCCAAACTGCCCCAGCTTGAGCCTGATGGGTGGAGAACAACACCTCTCCTCAGCCAAACCAGGATCTGTGACCAGACCTGGGACCTGAGAGATGGTGCTTCAGGCGTACAACCGGGTGGGCAGAAACACTCAGGACTCTCTGTGACCTCTTTTCTGTTCCCACTTAAATTCACATAAAAGGTTCTGTGATCTGGACTCTAGTTGTTTCAGGTAGCACAGAGGTAGGTGAACAAAGTAGAAGGGCACAGTGTGATCATGATGAAGTGGAGAAAGTGATAGGGTAAAAAGCAGACTGAAGAGAAAACAGAGAATGGTAAAGCAGCAACAGCAACAATTCTGAAGTTTTGAATTTTCTTCAAAGCATCTCTACATTTTCTAATGAGGAACTAGACTTCTCAAATGATTTTAAATCCTTCATGATGGTGTTAGAGACGTTCAGTGGCACTCAGGCCACAGTACTCTCAAACACATCCTGGAGCTCATGGTGGCACACTGAAAGCACGACCAGGCTAACAGCAGCAAAGGGCTATGGACATGTGGAAGAGGTGGAAGAGAAAGAGAGGGACACTGCCATGGCAGAGGGAAACCACCTTGAGCCTAGAGGCAGGCAATGACTTCCCAAAGCACCCAAAGAAATCAGCTTGCAAGGTCAGCTCACAACTACCAGTAATCCAGCAGGATGCTGGATGTGTCAAAACAATCTAAACAAGATGACAGAGTTTAAGACTGCTGGATACTAAGGGAATGCTTATATTAGATTATTTGATTTTCTTTAATTTAATATAGCGAGATGAGATCAGAGGCACTCTCTTTGACACCACCATTTTAGGTAACAAAAGAGATAGGAATGTCAAAGACACCAGTTCCTAGTGTCAATGACCTGACCTAGTATTTAATTTAAAGTTAGCAGGCTTCGACTGAATATGATTATCAGGACATTTACACTGTATTAAAAAAAATAATAAATAAATTCAATTAAAAGCATTCATTTGAAGTAATTTCACAAATTTTCAAATATCTTTCAAAATCTACAGATTCCTTGTTTTAAGCTACTCTAGGGGTTTTTTTTCCAGTCCAATGTTCTTCCAGTGTATTGGAAAGGGAAATGTGTTTAGGGAGCATGTTACAACAAGATTTTGCAATTATAAATGATAAAAGGAATAACATGACGAAGAGATAACAGATACCTTTTATGAAAAGAACAAATTACTAGTGTGAAAAACTTAAAGCACTTGGTCTAGAACCAGGGCACATATTTAGAAGAGTACTAAAGAACTCTTCTTTGAAAAGTATGTAAATGTGGATCCTAGAAAGACAGCAAAGTCTTACTATGTTGTGAAGAAACAAGCAAAATTAAAGATGAAGGATTAAGTCAAGAACTAAAAAGTACTGACCATTACCTACACAGCCTGGACTGCAGACTGGACTGAAGAAAGTGAAATAAGAATCTTTTGGAACCAAATGGAAATGCCAGAATATTGGTGGAAAAGAAGATCCAGAGGCATTTTATAGCTCGTATTTTTTACTATTCAGATTCAGCTCAGGCTTAATTTGTGGTTAAACTGATATTCTCTTGACTTGGTTTAAGCTTGCCCACATGTGGAAGAGTTGCAGCAGACTGCATCAATTTCTAGATGAAATTAAAAAAGAAAAATTTTCATAGAGAGGTAAAATCACTGATGGGGGTTGGATCACATTAGTGGGAGAAGCATATATAAGCTGCCACTGGAGCTGCACGAACGGTACTTGCTCTTTAGGGAAGATGCCTCCAGGATTGTCTCTGGGAAGTCCTTCAGGCTTGTGGATATTCAGATATTTAGTTTATTTACTTTCAGGTACAGAGTTCACTTTAAGGCTACAGGATTTAACAGGAGCATCTGAACAGTAATACAGGAAGCAAAAGTGGGAAATGGAAGAAATGCAGAGTCTAAATACTGGTTCAGTGTACAAGAAATCAGATGTCAGGACAAGAAAGCGCAGCAGTAACTGCCAACAGATACAAATACTGCCTGTTAAAAATATTAAAACGAGAACTTAACACTGTTTTATGAGTTGGAGACTAAGCATGATGAGTAAGCCTGAGCTACCATGTACATTCCCTCCAAATCATTGCCTCAGAAGTAAAATCTGTAATGTACCCTGAAATCTTTAAGCATACAAGTGCAATGCAATGCCAGCTGGCTCTCTTTCCTAGGTTCTTTAACTGCAGTACACCTTTCCAACGTTTGTTATTAATTCCAAAATTTTTGAAAACTGTTTTTGTCTCACAATATATTTGGATGCTGCTTCTCCTGTGTTTTTCCCTTCCTGTTCCTCTAACATACCTCTTCTGTGCTGATCTTGTGTTCATTCTCTTCTCCCCTTCCAGTTTTGCCTATTTTTGGTACTTTTTTCCCCAAAGCCTCTTCACATTGTGCTTGTCTTACCCCCTGTCCTCTCCATTGTTCCCTCCCTCCCCTGCCTACTCACCACCTCCAGATACTAGCTACATCCTCACAAAGATGCCATCTCAAATAAAGGATGGAGATGTGCCACAGAGTAAAGAAAACACACTACCCAAAACCTAGAAGAGTAGATGGGTGTCCTACTGCACGGGGACACTACCTAGATAAGATGTCAATTCCTTTGTCCCGTCGCTGCTGGGAAAAGGGAGGATATTTGGATTTCTATCTTGATACTGTCCCTGGACCCATCTCAAGGCATCCGCTTATCAGCCTGAAGCTAGTAGGACATCTAATAAATTTGAAGCTGCCATCCCAAACCCTCTGGCAGTTGGCAGGAAGAAGTATTTTCTGTCTCACATGCCAAATAACCTATGAAAAAGACTAGATTTCATAGCAAAGGATGCTGCTTATCCAGGAAAGTTTCAACTTGCCATAGGCATTTGAGTTTTTCAAACCATGATTAAATAAAGTCTTTTAACAAAGAATGTAGCACCGGCACCAAAGCATGGAACTCTTAATGAGCATATAGAAACACTGAAAGGGATCGCATTTTCATCTACAATAGTGAGCAAGAAATTAGTCTTTAGAAACTCCAAAATCCCAAAGCCAAAATGTCACTTTTTTCTGGAATAACTGAATTGAGAGAGGAAAATTATTTGGTACATTCCCTTTTTGTAAATTAAAACGTAGCAATCAATGCAGAAGAAGATATTAGTGAAGCATAATGGACAAGAGATACAAAAGATACAAAAGATATTACTATAAACTTGTCTTGGGTATTGTACAGGGAATACAGAACTATACACAGAAAAAAACCCTACTACATGTGAATGCAGTCAGGGGCAATATTCACAATCCATTTGTAATAAGGAGACTGTCTATTAAATCCTAATTTTTGGTGGAAATAAAAAATGGAAAAAGACTAAACCCAGAAATAATTATAATTTATTTGGTTTATAAAGTGTTGGTGCCATTTCACAGAACTACTCTATTTTAGAAGAATCAATTTCTTGAGTGGAGATCTGGTGTGGCACCTGACATTACCAGCAGTGTGGCGAAAGTATGTAGAAGATGTGCCATAAGGAAAGCTTTTTGAGAATGAATAAGTAGAAAGAAGTGCTATAAAATGCACACTGACATGAAAAGAGCAAAAAGGAATAAAAGGAGAAAGGGAATAAAAACTGGAAGTCCAAGAGAAGTTTAAATAGCTTGGCCAAACTACTGTATGAACAAATTAAAATCAAGGTAGGAAATATAAACCAAGGAGATAACTCAAAGCATGTGCAAAAGTAGAAAGCAGTGAAATTGTTATACTGGTTAAAACCCAACAGGTATAGTGGTGATAACTTTATAAACAAGTTGTCATGAGTACTGATACTGTCTACTCCTTTAATAACACTGAAACACTCTGAGTGCATGTGCAGTATTTATGTATATAGACTTTTTTTTTTTTTTTTAGCATATATGCACAGTGCACAGTTACCTCTGAGACTGTTTATAAACTGAAGGGCAGGAAGACCAATGGCAAAATTCAGAAGAAAATATGAACAGGGAAGGCCACATCCCAGAAAGCAGCACACTGGGATATTTAGCAATACCACCTGTGAGTCACTGCCACAAAACAGAGTAACTACTATCCAGTTGAGCACTCAGGATATACCCAGAAATTGTACCTTCCTTGGAGGGGAGAGATGGCAGGAACAGCTATGTACAGGTATGATAAAACAGTGAGGAGGAAGTAATTATATAACGTAGGATGGGGAGTCATAAGTTGTGAAGAGGGATGAAGAACACCATAGTCTACTTGATATACAAGAACTGTGTCATTTTGCTCAGCCTGTCTTACTCCATCCCCATCAAGGATGTAACTTCCCTATTTATCATGAAAGAGAATTAGGTTGGCAAGCTTGGTTTACTGGGCAAAAAGAAGAAACCCGAAGACTAGACCCAAAGGGAGATGTACAACTCACTGCTTTTCTCTTTGGGTGTTAAATGGAACAGAAGTGTAGGGTTTAGAGTGCAGTAAGACTATATTTAAATACATATGCATATAAAAAACATGTAATAGAGAAGAAAACAATATTGTTGTTGAATCTATATGCATTGTGAACTTAAAGTTGGATTTTCCTGACACTTTGGTTTACAATTACATGTTAGTATGAGAAACACAATTTCCCTTTAGAATGTGTAGAAGATACTAAAAGAGCAAGAAGCCTGTACTGAAACGTGTGCTCAGCACCCATTTGAGTTTGAGTGACACTACATTACTTCGACTCGTAGCACTGGCAGGTATATGAATTTTAATGACATTTCAAAGTCAGTTTAATAACATTATAGCAATATTACAACTCAAAACCTGTGGTATGTCAAAAGACTGCAATTTAAAATCAAAGGGTTGTTGCCCCCACCTCCCATGGGCCGCCTTTAAAATTCTCTTCCCAAGCAGTCTTATGAACACAGTTAATATAAAATAAAGTTTCTTAAGTATTTCTAATGTTGTTTTCCCCCAAAATTATGTTAATGGTCCTATATAAATATATATATTGAAGAGATTTTAACCAACAATCATAAAATTCTAAATAATGACAATTCTATAAATAATGGGCCAATATGAGCTACTTGTTCACATAACATCTTTTTCTTTCAATCACATGTATGCTTTTCTTTCAATTGTTGGAAATTAAGTGACAAAGCCTGATTTAGGAAACATATCTACGGCCAGGTCTTTTCATACATGCACCTGATGAACAACAACATTTTGAAATGTGAATAAAAGTGATACCCAAAAAGGTCTCTGGTTTCTAGGTTGCCACAAGAATAAGATACAAGGTTCCTCAGCTCACCTCCAGATGCCTTTGACCTTTCTTTCAACTTTTCTGCAGCCATTTCACCGTAGCTAGGAAGTTCTGACATCTTCACTCCAGATCGAGCTTCTGCTATTAGCTGACGAGCTCGCTCTCTCAGCTGCCGACGCCGCTCTTCATCTTGCTGCTAAGATATATTGAACAGTTGCCAACTCAGTAATTGACAGAAATGCAATTTCATTCTCAATCTGATCATCATGATAGTAACTGGTTTACAGCATGGTGCTTGGCCCACATTATAAATAGGATGCTCGATATCAGTTGGGTGTCACACCACAATTTTTAAAGACATCCGTGAATCAGACTTTTTTTAAGCATTCCCCAAATTATTAATGTATTAGAAACCTAATTATTTGAAATTTAAAGCATTTATAAACTATGTTCTATAAAAATACCTTGATGAAAATTCTCAGACACTTTTGTCTCAAAGTAATAACTACAAAAAGTTTTACCATGGCTATAAAAATGGTTTTACTAAATTGAATTACTTGTTTGAGTAAAATTCTCTCATAGAACTGAAATGAGAAGCCAGATGTTGCTCTCGGTTACTCCAGTCACCAAGCTGGCTTCACGTGTAAAGTGACATCAAATCTGAGGCATGAAAAGGAATCTAATCCTTCAACTTTAATGGATACTTTTTTTTTATAAATAATGAAAATTAATGAAAGAACAATAGATGTCAGAGCAGAAAATACTTTGCATCACTTTAAAACATCCTACTACTGGGGCTTTGGTCAGTAATTAAAGAGATTATATTGGAACCATCCCAGATAGTGCTCTCCCACTAAAGCTTGTAACTATCTTAGAAGCGTGATAATATTTCAGTTACATAAATGAGCGAAGTTCTACCACATGAAATTTTGGAAAAGCCTAACTCACCATACTAAAAAAAATATTAACAAAAAGATGTGTTTAAACATAGCTCTAAGAATGCAGTAAACCATAAAGGAAACAATTTCCATTTTCACCTTAAAAATATGGGTTTTTTTCAAAGTTAGGACTGTTTTTTCCCCTCCCCTCAATATTAGAAACGCTCATAAGCGCAACAGTGTTTGGCTTTAAGTCAAATCTGCCGATGTTTGTGTTATTGACATAATGAACAGGGTAAAACCCAGGTATAGGCAGTTGACCTGAACTAAGTGGAATATAACAAACTGCCTAATTTTGGAGAGCCGTCCTGGCAGCCTTCCCATCAACCCAGAAACTGAGCATCCCACACCTGCAGATGCTGGTGAGAGCTGTTGCTAAGTGCTATTTAGTTTAAGCAATCATTAATAAAACAAGCGCAAAATACTAATTAGGTACATTTTACCCATTTCCATGTAAATTGTTTGTTTGTAGCTATTTACTCAGCATTGTTCTCGGCACAATAGAAAAAATGCAAATGACTGAATCAGAATGCAGCCCTAATGGGACTTTCCGTTTATAACCATTAGCCCAGAGGTGTACTGTAATTCAATCCTCCAGCAGCAAGATTTAGCCTCATTAACAGCTTGCACAGGCAGGTTACAACTCACAAAACCCTACAGTAAACAAAGTATATGGACACTGCACAATATCTTGTCTCTGAGTGACAGAACCCTGATTCTCTATCAGATTGCCTTGATTTACTTTTCTCCTAATGTCCTTCCCCTGGAAAGACAATTCTGCCTGGGCCCTGGAAGGCAGCAGGATGGCACATTGGCTTTGTTTGCTTTCTCACTCTTTAACTTCCCAGAAGGCACAGAGCAACAGTTCTATCAAAAACTTATTTGGTGAAGTACATGTTAGAAAGACAACTAGAAAGCTTCCCCCATGCCTCTATGCACTATAATAGATCAATTTAATTTAATTTAATTTCTAGCCAGCTAACTGACACAGCAACCGATTTTATTTCGACCAGCGGTATTCAGTAACATTAATTACATTGAATTTTACATGTAATAAAACTGCTCAAATCTCTACTATTTGTAATTCCTAGGATACAGGAACTTGTGAGTTTGATTTAAATTACTTTTAAGAAGATATGTGCAAAACTTATAATTAAGATTCCCATGTGGTTTAACGTCAAACAATTTAAACTACCGTAGCCCAAGTAGTTTAAAGTAAGGCCAGTTAGGTGTCTGTGACAAATGTGCCCTAAACTGAGCAAGCTGATTCCCCCCCTCTCCTTTTCTCCCCTCCTCTTAAAGAGAACTTGTATCCTGAATTATTAGCATAGTCATTAACATCCTGGGAATCTCCAAGCAAACAGATTATTGTGGCTTGTGTTTGTGCTGATTAAGCTAATCATCACCAGCGGATAAAAGAAAAACCAGCTAGTTCTTCCTTAAATTCAATTCAGGTATCTGAACCTTCGGTTACCGAGCTTGGCAGAGGAAACACTGGTGGTAGGAGCAATGAAACTGAGCGTAGAAAAAGTAGGCAGATTAAGTTTTGAGGTACAGAACAATTATTAAACAGCAAATCCCCTAGATCTTAGAAAGGAAAGCACTTGGGAGAGGTATAGAGGCACAAATATAGATATTAAAAAAAAAAAAAAGAAACACAAAGAGAAGATCTGCACCAAGAAAGGACCATGCAAACACACATACGGTGATTTTTTTCCTGTACAGTTGAAGAGAAAACTCAGTAAAATCTTTTACCCTCTGACATGAACCTGACATGCCAGAGACATTAAAGTTTGCTCTGTTATTTTCCCCCAATTACTTTGCAATGGTCTAAAAATCTGACATGTGGATGCACAGCAAGGAAAACTTCACCATTTAAGGACAAACTCTTCAAGAATAAGTAATGTAATTCCTTGTTTCCCTCCTATAAAAATGTATTGGTATGCAATTTTTATATTTCACAGTTCACCGACATCTCGGCAAGCTTTCTTCCACTGCTTCAATGGTGCTACTTTTAATTTTATCCTCCTTAGTCCTAGTAATTAAAGTGATCGGCAGTGGCATCCCAACGGCTTCGACACAGCTACAACCCCCTAGCAGACTCCGGCTTTTAAGGCGAAGGGGAAGAAAAAAAAGGATGGGAGTTTCATTTCACTGGAACAAGAAAATCACGGTTCTCCAATCCTCAACTTTATCCAATTGTTCTTTCAGCAGCCTTTGGATCTTAAGAAACAAATAAAAATGGCTGCCATTAGGGGGTCCTTTTTGTACTCACCGCAGATGGCAATGACTGACATTACTTTGGCCAAAAATGATGCCGTGGATTTGGGAAGGTAAATTCAAATGTGAAACGCTGCCGGGGCAGTTTCCGAGATCATCACCCGGCCAGCGATGTCGCTTGGCGGTGCCAGAAGCTGAGAGCTGACCAACTCAGTAAAATATTGAGAGCAGTAGAGTATTGCAGGGGAAAAAACCAACCACCCAACCATGCCCATAAAACCCATCTCCTTAAATCACTAAAAATTCTGCAATATTCTCGCATTTAAAAAAACCCAAACACCTCTGTCAGGGTTTGTCAGTTGTCCCTTGGCAGAAATTTGGGAGGATCCAAACTGAGTTTACACACCAGAAGTCTGATAACGCATTATCCTCTCCCCATAAAAAAAGAAAAATCCTGTGAGCTGCATTTACTTGATGTTTAAAAAGAAAATTCTTTACCGTGTCCATAGACTGCAGAAAAAAAAAAGTGGTAAATTAGTGACACTCCACAGCAACAAAATTAAACCAGAATTGTACCTATAAGGGGGAGCGATTCCTGTAGCTGTAGGTTTCAAAATTGTCTGTGGTCTGCCCTGAGTGCACAGTACATCTGAGAGAAAGAACTTGACTGCCACCTCTTTCATCATTAGACAGGAAGAACGGCTCTGTTATTAGCCATTCAGAAAGAAAAAGACTTCTGTGCTTGTCCAGAGGCAAGGATTACCAAAATGTACCTATTCAGTTAGTAGAGAAGACAGAATAAAAAAATAATAATAATAAAAAAAATAATTACATGAGCTTTAAAGGTTTGGGCAGGCTGGGTTTTGCTGTGACCTTGATCTGCTCTTGTTTGAGTAAATAGGATTTGGGATGAAACATTAAAACTGTTTAGCAGATCTTTTCAAACCATTTCAAACTTTTCTTATGTTGGTTTATAATATAACCAGACATGCTTGTAAATGGCCACACCTGCTCATTTCTCTGGGGATGGCCTGATCTCTGCCTTTTCTAACAAAGAAAGGATGAGAGAAAAAAAAATATCAGCTCTTCTTGTTGCAAAACAGAGTGGAAAGTCAAAATCTTTCTCAAGTTTGTCCCATCTGGTGAGATTAAATCTTTGATCACCCTGGGGACGACATTTATGTTTGGTCTCTACTACCGTTTCAGAACAGCTCAAAATACACAGGTAGTGAGCAAAACATGAACTGCTAAGCAGAAAACACTCGACATAAACAAAAGTGCATTGGCTTTAGATTTCTGTAGCTAGTCAGATTGTAGGAAGCGGTCAGAAAAGAAACACATAAACGTCTTAGATATTTTCTGCCTTCTGCCTGGTGTCTACATCAGCTATCTTACTACCAATAAACTGTATGTAACTTGAAAATATTTTTTCATGAATGTCTATCACAAAAAGCATCAAATCACTTGTCAAAAAGAAGCAGCTATTGGCTTACGATCTATGGCACTGATGGACTAATGAGACAAGACAGAATGAAAACAGAAGCAGCCCAAAGTCTAAACCTGGAAGAATCACAAGCAATGTCTTAACAAAGCTGTCCCCTTTAAGAAAAAAAAGCCCCCAAAATTCACAATAAAATGGGGTTGTGGGGCTGTAAAATGGAAAACATCTCCTTAAACCTAGGAGATATTTTTAAAGAAATATTAGCGAGCATTTTTTTATTTTTCTTTCTTTTTTTAATATAATCTATGTTGTTCTGGAAAACCTATAATTCACTTGGTACAGTACTTCTGGTGTGAAGAATGCTGGCTGTAGAAAAACAATCCATTGATAATTTAATTCCTCATGTCACTGTGAAATGGAGAAACTCTTAGTTTACTGAATGAAAAAATATATATATTTGAAAAAAAGAATGGCTGACTAAGTAAGTATCACCTTGTGCTACATCCAAGGCCTCTTGCTGGTTGTCTGGCTGCTCTTTTGTAGGCAAAAAGGAGCTGAATGCTCTCTGGCTCCTTAGATCTGGCCCAACAAATGCACTGCCAGTCATGCACATGGATCCAGCTTAAAACCCAGTGTGAGCCTAAAAGAAGCTAGTCAAACTGGCACCTACTCATGCAGAAGGAGATAGATTTGTCATGACAGGCTGATTATTCAATGTAAAGAAACAGTTTAGCTTTTCTAATCTGGTACAAATACATCTTTCTCGGAGAAAAAAGTAAAAGGTCTAATAGTTCAAGTATTTAAAGTAAAGAAACCAACACAAAAATTGTAACGTCAAAGTGAACCACAGGTATTTGTGCAAGAGCATTCTGCAAAACAACCCTGCAGTTCTATTCAGATAAATAAGATTTAACCCGTTTAACCCTTTAGGAGCTGCACATCTATGTGACGATCAAGGCGAGCATTTCTATTTCACACTGCACTTGGCTCTACAGCAAGTTCTAAGGACAAGCTGAAATATTTAATTCCAAATATGCTTTCTGTTTTCTCCTCTTCTCACTTGCCTGCACCGATACCAAGAGCAAGGTGCTCCGCCAGTGAACAATGTGAGGGCAGCCTTGCCTACCGACGGGGCTCCCAAGAAAGATGATTGAGAAAGTCGATCTAAACCAAAAGCAGAGACAAAGCCCTCTGCTAACTTCTTCCCTGGAATTTTCTCTGCTTAGGCAAGTTTGTGCTCTCCCTCATCTGGGAAGTATAATTAAGGACAACAATTACCTAAGGCGTCAGGATCCAGAAGCTTGTTACGCCTGTCACCATGATTGTCAATGCTATTGCCATTACCCACAAACAAGGTCTCAAGCATGCAGCCTGAGAAATATTCTGAAATAGTGCCACCATCCAGACAGGGCATAATGTCCCATCTCAGACTGATAAGTCTAAAGACGGTATTTTCTGTGCCTTTCCACAGCCGAGTTACAGACAGAAGTTAAAAAAGATGCTTACTCATTGTAGGAGTCAACATTCATCAAGCTCCACTTAAGGGATTTTCTCTTGTGTAAACTTGACTTTATAAAAAAAAAAAAAAAAAAGTGGCGTTATGAAACAAAGACTTTTGGCAACTATATGGGATGCATAAGCCGGAGAGCAGCATCTTTCAGTCTGCTATCCTGGGAAGCTTCCTTCTCGGGCGGGCAACCCCGCGCCCAGGGAGGAGGACATGCCCTCCTGAGGAATGCTCCCGGTTCACTCCCAGCTGAACAAAGCGGAGCAAGCTGCAGGGTGCCTCTGAAAGTTGTTTCCACCCCCCCCCCCCTTCTCTTAATTGTCATGGGACGGTGGCGGGATCCCGGTCTGCTTGTGTGTGATGAGAATGGAAAGAACAAGTGCAAACCCTACGCCTCCCTGGATCCTATTTTGCTGGGTTTTTTTGAAAATGTCCTGCAAACTGCTGGCAGCTTTTTTTAATGGAAAATACCAATCGCCTAGGATCTATACCTAGCCTTTTGCCAATAATGAGAAAACTTCACCTTCTGTCCCCAGCAATTCTTAGGAAATCTTTTGCTGTTATTCCTACAAATCCAATTACAGATTGTTGAGTAGCTAGTGGAGTAAGCTTATTGAGGAGTGTCACATCACTAAGTCGTGCGTATGTGTTTCAGTTTGTAATGTGGTCTGAGCCGCTGTAGAGGTGTCAACTTAAAATGCAAGTAAGTAGCAGAACAGGGCTAATCCCAGCCACTACTCCCCTGCAGCCAAATTGTAGCGCAATGAATGACAGTGGAAATGCAAAGATGCCACTGTGCTTATCACACACAGCCAGATGGTGGACCTGGATCAATGCACACATGCCACGATCAATGCATTTGATAAAGAATTAAGAAGAAAACTGTACATGTTATCAAAGAACTTGTACATGGCATAATTATGATTCTGCATGTGCTTACTGATGATATTGGAGACTCAGAGGCAGGTGATAATGAAACTGATAGGAAGAAATAGCTTAAAGGCTACAGCATATGGCCTCAGCACTAAGAAATCTTGTCAAATAGTTCAGAAAGCTTTTTTAACTGTTATTACAGGCTGCTCATAGTGCAAGCTGGTGGCAACGTTTTAATTTTTTTTTTTAAATCTGAAATGTCAAAAAGTTACAAAAGCTATACTTTTCAGAACGGTTCAGAAAATAATTAAGACACTATTGTGTTTTAAGCACAGCAAAAAACCCTACAGGTAGAGCGAGTGTGTACAATTTTGGGGGCTGTGGTAGTTGGGCAGTTTTTAATATATATAATTCCTTGTTCCCTGAATAAATGTATTTAGACTTTAAAGGGGCTAGTGGCAGTTTAAGGAATGCGTCTGGGTAGCAATTTGCATTTGGCACACCAATTGCTACAGATACAGTTTTGATATTATTTCTCATCAAATGTAGAGTATCTCCCTGTTACCGTTTGTGCTCTGTCGGCTGTATTACAGCCACCTTGGATGTGTAAGAAGGTAATTAAAAATTTCTGGAAAATAAAGTTGAAAGTAATAAAAAAAAGCATATGTATATTTATAATGTAGAAAAGGTACCTAAAATACAAATTCTCATGCTCCAGTTGATAGATGAGCTGTCTAATCAACGCCTGGACGTAACTTAAGTGCTCTCATTAGTGTGAAGACCTTCAGGCTAAGTAAGACTAAATCCCTTAAAAATTGCTTCTGCAATAGAAAAATCCCCCTTACCATTTTCCTCTGCCTAAATCATATCAATTAAAAAGGGAGGGAGGGAGGGAGGGAGAGGCATTTTCACATGACTTTGTTTTAACTGACACTCAAAAAACTATCTTCTGAATCCAATTTAAAATGTTTCAGCAAAAAAGTTCATTAGCAATCAAAGAAACAAAAAAATCATGCTGAGTTTAGTTTCTCTTTCACTTTAAACTTGGATCTTTAATCAGCGCTAAGGCGTATAATGCCCATTGAATCCTTTACCTTAACTTTTTTTTTCAACCCCAAATGTTTAATCAACATTGCAGTTTTACATTAAATTGTAAAATTTATCAAAACGACCCTCCAGAAGAGTGAAGTGCATATTTTATTTGCAGCGGGACGAGGAGCCCCCCACCCCCCAACCCCCGAATTTCAATTTGTCCTGACAAACCATTGGGTATTAAATTCTAAAGGCACGCAGAGTGCATAAAGAACTGATGGCTTGATTAGCTCTTGTGGTGCAATTGAAGGAGCTGTCTCTCTCCCCGCTTCTCCATTTTGAGAAACACTTTGATCTCAGTTCAAGTCAATTCATGAACATCAACTGACAAGACTGCATGAAACACCCCAATGGTTAGGCCCAAACTCGTAGCAAACTATTTGGTTTCATTAAGGCTTCAGGAGAAGTGACCAGTGACAGTCCTTTCATTCAGAAGCCAACAGGCAAGTGACTATTTAAACTTTAATGTGCACAATGTACTGCTGAAGGCTGCTACACCTATAGTCAGTCACTCAAGTATGAATGCCTTTACCTACTATTTTGTGACATGTGAACTACTAAGTGCAGCTGCAGTCTCATTAATGCATTCGCCCAGATTTGTTTGCAGGACTAAAGAGATGATTTGCAGTATTTCTGGTGGGAGAAACAACTGTATCTTCAAAGAAAGGTAGAACAGCAGGTGCTATATAAAAGCCAGCGATTAAAAAAAGATTGCATTTTTAAATGCAGTAGTTTATTAAACATTTGCACGAACGTAGTAGAAATATCCATTCTGGCTGAAAACACAAAAGATCTTGAATCACATCACCTGCAAAATGCAGGGTATTTGGTGCGGTTTCGAGCTTTGCTACAGTAAACTATTTACACATCACTCTTCCCCTTTTCTAGTTGCCCTCTCCAAAGAGTCCCACTTCAAAGAGTTCGTTTTTGCACCAGTTCCTGTCAATGCAGGTCAGAAACACTAAAGTGGAAAGTGGCTGCAATGCCATGGCACAAAGAGTCTCTGCGGCTGAAATCAAACAAAGCCCAATTAAACTAATCATAACGTCCCAGTGAACACAAGGAAGCTCACCTGGTATTTCTGGACTTCTTGTGTGAATTCCCAACTCTACTTGGTACTTGGTACTATAATTACCCTGACCAAAATACTGTGAAATTACTGCTCTGATCTACTAATGGCTGCAAAAAATCAAGCCGTTGTGGTTTCATGCCAAGGGGCCGTAGCAAGGTGGCGCAATGCTTTCTGACAGAGACGACAACTTCTAAAAACTCAAAAGGGAAAATTAACGGGATGTGGTTTATGTTGCCAAGGACTGTTCATTAATTACCAATTTAATCACTGCTGGAGGCATGACATTACAAAAATCTGGCTGAAAGTTCTAATAGATTATGAAGACCACCTAAGAAGAGTGACCAAGAAATGTACAAAACAATTAATACTGTTTCACTGCTATCAAAGACACTCAGATTATTTTACATCAAGTGAAGCAAAAGAATTAGTAGCTTCACAGTGCCACCACTAGGAACTGTAAATACAATGGCATACAATTAGTAATGCACATGTGACTTTTCGTTCAAGGCATATATCCTTGGGAAAGCCAGAACATGATAAGGAGAACAAAAGAAACATTTTAAAATGAAATGAATAAAGATTTTAACTCTACCCTTGTGCATGCTGAGCAATAACAGAATAGGCAATGCAAAATACAGCTCTAAGTAATGGCGATATCATCCTGGGATTCACAACAGCATGTACTGAACATCCACACAGAAAACATCCACAGTTATTAGCAGCGATAGAAAAAGAGCATTCCAAATGCTAAGAAACCTGGGTCTTGCTTTGTACACAAAGGGATAGCTCTGAAACACTAGGACAGTTTTTTGCTAATATTTATAAACGGATAGAAGATGCTAAAGTTTTTGAACTTACGTTGTTCAGATGATCTTAAAATTCAGTTAATAAATTGACAGCCTATTTTCTGTGAGCGTACAAGTTAATGTTATGGCTGCAGATGACACAGCACCTTGAATTTACATCCATATAGTAAATAACTGCTTATTTATATATTTAGGCTGGATGCTTAAATGGTATAAACAGATACAGATTACTGAAGTAACAGCAATAAAATTCAGCCGAGAATCTCAAGCATTTGTATCTAAAACTCAAACTGCATAACATTTGTCTTGCATTATCAAAGGTTACACTTTATTCATGAAATCCCTCCTGGTATAAAACTGACAGTGCATACTAATTCTTCTTAGAAATGAGTTTACTTGCACTAATTGATTTATTTTCCCACCTACGTCAGGGAGTTGTCTATAGCAGTATTTTTGTACAGTGGAATATCACAACTTCATAGTAAGAAAGTGCTTAAACAGATCAAATATGAAGTCAAAAGATGCAGAACCTTCTTGGAAAGTTACAGATTATTTTTATTTTTCATGTATTGAGTAATGTTAAATAAAACAACTTGTTTGTTCTTGCCATCAAGGAAATGAGATCAGGCTATCTCAACCTTAGCTTTTCGTTATAAAGAAGTAAATATCAGTTCAGTTGTGGTTTTGAAGTGTTCAGTCAGCAGGTCTAACCATCATTTAAAGAAAAGTATATTGTTAAAACAGGTATAAAACTTGGAATGCTCATGAAATGTAAATACTATACAGCATAGTCTTATCAGCTTACACCATATTTAGCCACTTTATAGTGGGATACAGACAAGACATATAAATGAACAACAGGGAATAAGTTACCAGAGCTCAGGGATTACCAAAATAATGTTCAATCTTTTTACCAATTAGATGGTAACTGCTTCTTTGTAATCTCAGGAAGATCTAGTGATCATATCTAAATCTGGTTGCAATTATCAGCATGACAGATGTAGTCTTTTTCAATCAATGTTTTCCAATTAATATTAAAAGACCAAGGTTGCCATCTGTAAAGTCCTACACCTAAAAAAATTGTTAGATGTTTAATTAATAAATATCATATTTTCCGTCTGTTTTTTAAAGTAAAACAAGATAGGAGTAACTTGGGAGTGTTTCCTTAATTGAATTAACATTACTACCTCAATCACAGACATTTATTTTCCAACTGAGGAGACTACAAAAAAAAAAAATCCACTGATGAGCTAGGTGCCTTTCCTAATGCAACAGAAGTAGGGATTCTGGTTTCACATAGGAATAAAAATTACTGAATAAAGCTATCTTGTACTCATTTTCAAGAACCAGCTGAAGTATTTGCAGGAAAGAATACCTGCAATGCTAACTTGAGTTTAAGGCATCTTTCAATCAAATTATAATATTCTATTTTTGTTGTCTACTGTGAATTTGCTTTCTGTACCACTTCTGTTCATGTTGGCTAGAGTTTACTTTTTGCTCACATATTACAGCGGGACACTTTGGAGCTTCTTAGTGCAGAGGGGCAGCAGATTATTGCAGGACATAATCAATAAATGGGACCATTTATTAAAGCTTTTTTCTCAGTGTTTAAAATAATGATTTATTTTTATTTTATTGCAGCTGGTGTACCCTGTATCTGTGCAAATGTATGCAATCAAAATTGTAGTAAGAGCATAGAAACTCATCTCCTTTCAGATTTTGTCACTTTTTGAAGCCTTTCTAAAAAGACGTCCATTTCCACTGGTCCACTGTGGATGCTAAAAAAGTTACCATTCTGTACTCAAATATTTATGAAAATGAAAAGTAATGGGCACAACAGATTGACACCTGAAGTAGAAGAAGCTTTATTAAATATGAATTAGATACAGCTGCAACAAGTCCTTTGAGCAAGGCAGTAATAAAAAGCAATATTCTGAGCAGAAAGAAACAATCTCATGGCTTAGCCCATTCCTGCTGCCCTCTGTATACAGTGTTTGCATGTTTTGGAGGTAACGGCTTTTTGGTGAAGTACTTTTTATCTGCAAATTCTACTACAAAAGCTGAATATAGTCCCCACTGCTGTTTCAAACCTTTTTTTATATATATATATTTGGGCAGCTATAGCTGTCATTCAACTTGAATACATATGAAATAATGGTAGCAGAGATAAATAAAACCAAATCTTTCTCTGTACAGAAAGCAGGCTAGCAACGTTTGCATTTAAGCACAGCAGTGGCATCAGCAATTGCTCTCTGAAAACACCCCTTCAGTTTGTATTAATCTGTTTTTTAATACTTATTGTTCAAATGAAGTCCCTCACAATTTTTAGTGTCACCATCCTTGAACGCTGCTGTGAAGAGGCAAAAGACAGAGCGATTCCCTCTGGGTATCATGCTATTGAACTCCTGCATCACAAAACTGTGCTAGATCCTAGATATGCAAAATTTTGGGCTGAATCTGTATCCTCATATGGCCCAGTCCTGCACCTTAGTTCACCAGGGAGGAATCCTTAGCCCAGGCAAAACCCAAATAACTTCAGGAACAATCCGTGGCCCATGTTAGGAAGAAAAACACATCCTTTGCCAGATGAGCACTATTTTTCATGAATTCCATGCTATACGGCATTCCCTGCTAAAGCTGTCTACCTTGCAAAAACAAGTTAAAAGAATTTGACACACGATTTAGGAGATGCCAGAAATAAAACTAGTGGGCACAATCTTAATTTTCATCCTGCTCTATATCCCTTAGTACAGAGCCTTGCTGTGGCACTACTTTTTACTTTTACTATCCCCTGATCTTCAGCCTAGATCACAGCTCTACCAAGTGGGGTTCAATACTCTGGTTTATTTTCACTGTTCAATATGTGGTCCCATCAATATGTAGCACCATTCTTTACTCCACAATATTCAAATCCTGCTCTGTAGGCAGAATTACTAATTTTTTCAAGGGCTTCTCTACAGTGCTCATCACTTCAGGATTTAAGTGCCTCAAAAGCATTAATCACATTCCCTTCTCACAACACCCTGTGGTGGTGTTATTACCCTGTTCTTCGGATGAGAATCGGATGAGAACTGAGATGGAGAGATCCAGCTAAAAGGATCTAACACTGGGTGCTCGCTCTAGGAAGCCTATTACCTCTTTTTTTTTTTAGTATACTAAGCTTTATGTAGCCCCTTTATGTGTCTCAAGCATAGCTCCGATTGATTTCCCTGACAGACCTGGATGCTCAATACATCTGCAAATCAAATGGTGATCCAGAAAGGAAGGATACACAATTAGTGACCACTCAGAGGAAGTTTGGTTCAAAAGACTTAGCAGCACTGATCAGGAACTTGGAGGCAAAGGCAGTATTACATTTAATTCTTTCGAGCACCTTAACCGTGACCTCATCCTTTTGCTCCTTGCAATGCCTGCTTCGTTTGCCATATACTTTCCAATTTCTGCAACCAGAAGGACAGAGGTCCTCAATCCTCTAAGCTAAATGAGACACAATTGCTTTGGGGAAAATAGTATGTGATCACATAATTAAAGACTGCATCATAATGTATATACACAAAGGAGGTTAATTAAAGTTGCCTGTGCATTTCTTAACTCCTAATTCCATTCTCTGTAATCATGCTGACTCCATAACCATAGCCATTTGAGTTTACACAGTAAATGACAGCTGCAGTAAATTTCCATTCTTTATGTGGACCAGTCATTACAGGAGAATAAGACGAACATTTTGCCACCAGCCCTTGCAGAAATTTGCTGACAGTGGAGTTATGCTGAGATTCAAGAATTATGGATTCCACTCCATGTTCTGCAAGTGAGAGATCCCTGCTGGAAAGATCTTTTAGCCCTGTGACTCCTGAATATTTCCCACCCATTATGGTCCCCTCTAGCCTGCCACTTTGCCAGTTAGGTTGCACAGACCAGCTCCAGTCTCCTCGCCTTTTCCAACATCACATTCCAGCCAAGCTGCTGCTGCTAACAACCATCACTACAGGCTGATATTTTACAGCATCTGGTGGGAGCAGATATGTCCCTTCTAGCCCTGTGATATTCATCATGAGAAAAGGCAAGTTAAATAAAAATGAGTAAGCTAATAAAAAGGCTCTCCTGGTTAAAAGCTAAGTGATTACAGCTGCTATACCAGATTGGAAATGACAGAAACATCTTGTAAAAGAGTCACTACATGCACACCTACATCAAGAAAGCAAGCAGAAAGGCTGAGCTGTTTATAAATCTACCATAGAGAAAGGGATCCATGAGGGGATCAGTAACTGTTCACAGAGCTCTTAAGCTAATTCTTCCATTCTCCAAAAGGCTACATCAATTTAAGGACATATCTCTGATCCTCCCAAACCATGAGCATGTTTTCAAGGAGTTTCTCATCAATGCGGTCTCTTCTTAGGCTTCAAATACCTGCCTACAGGCTTACATACCTCCATACAGGCTGGCATGCATGCATACAGCTTGCAGATTGAAGGCTTCTGAGAAGCACCAAATGAGCAGACCTAACAGTAAAAAAATAACTACCTGACTACTTTGCTGCAAGTAGGGAAGAGATAGGAGAAAAGAAAAGGGGCTAATGTGATACAAGTAGAGGAAGCAAGCAGAGAATGACAGGACTAAATCAGGTGGCTTGAACAGGAATGGAAGATGATGGGGCAGAAGGCACAGAGGGGAGATGTCTAATGAAAGAAAGAGCAAAAAGAGCAGGTATTATGAAAGAAAAGTTAAAAAGGAAAACAAGGAGCTGAAGTAGCCAGGGCAGACAGCTGAAATACAGTCTGAGAGAGAGGAAAGAAAGAACAAGAAGACACAAACTAAAGAAGAGGAAGAGGATACAGCTTGGGATGCAATGAAAAATATGTGATTCATAGGAAAATGGGATTGAGCTAACAGTTACATGAGCAAATTCAGTGCCTTAATCTTCTGCTCCCACAACTTC
The DNA here is from genome assembly GCF_929443795.1 of Astur gentilis. Classification (NCBI taxonomy): domain Eukaryota; kingdom Metazoa; phylum Chordata; class Aves; order Accipitriformes; family Accipitridae; genus Astur; species Astur gentilis. The sequence continues at coordinate 20,516,116 of NC_064884.1, forward strand.
ATCAATTTCTGAGTTAAAAAGAAAAAAAAAAAGTAAAGCAACTGAGAATACTGACATGGGCCTAGCCCCAGAGTACAAACATGAGAAGATGGAAGCACACTGTAGCAAGAAAGAAGACTCAAGAAAAAGGGGTAAACAGCCAAGATAATGGATATGTCATGGCAAAACTGCCTGTACTTCATGAGAGGCCAGCTAGTGGTCAATAAAGAGACAACAGAGATTTAGAAAAAAAAAGGAAAAAAAAGAAAAAAAAAAAAAAAGAGAGAAAAGCAACTCCAAAGTACATGACTACTGAAAAAAATAACACAGTAGTGGTTCTACCAGAGGAAGGGTAAGGCTTAGGCTGAAGAAGGTATAAGGTATTTGCTCTATGCTTAGATGAGAAACAGAAACGCTGGTTTTTTTCAAAAAAGACTTTTACCAAAACAAATCAGGTGAGCACATACCAAGTAACCTGTATTTATGACCATGGAACAGACTTGGAAATTTCCTCCCTTTTGTTGGCCTCAAGCAGCAAATACACCCAACCCTCCCCCCTCCCCCCCCCCCCCCCCCCCCCGTTTATTGTTCTCACTTGTTTACTAAGAAAAGAGCAATTCATAGTTCTTGTATGACAAATGTAAAGTGGTAACAGCAAGGCTTACAAGACAAGATTTTCCAAAGTAACTAATGACTCTGCAGGCTTAGCTTAGCTGGGGTGACTGATTTTCAGAGCACACTCTGAAGACTGGACTGCTTAAGCTCTTTTTGTGAAGGTATCAAAAAAGGTGCAATTGCAAACTTCAAGAGTTACTTTGAAAAGTATTGGTCCTGGAATATCTCACCATTTTCTTTTGAATCCCTCTCAATCCACCCCAAAAATGAGCCTAGTCCAATTCCTGCTACTAAATGTTGATTCTTATTATCATAACTCTCATTTGGATAACACACTACTACATGTTACCGCACACTGACACATACAACACTGCTTTAAGTCAAAGTTCTTATCATTAACCTTAATGACCAGAAAACACTGAATAGAAATACGTCTGTACTATTTTCTAACAATCAAATAAGCAATGACCTGTAGTAAACTGGCACAACTACATCAAATGGAAACATCTCTATTAAGATCGAATATGTTAAAGAAAAACAGAAATAAATGTATTTTATCTTATATCTATATATGTTGATGCATACATACATCCTCATTCCAAACATACACATGTATGGATATGTGCATAACATATGTATATGTTATATACAGCTTTACATAATAAATATTATTATATATCAACTTTATATAATAAATGAAATGTGAATACTATACCAGCCTCCATTAAAGACACCTCCCTTTCACAATGCATGTTACTCACTGAAATGCATTAGGAGAATGTTGAACTTAGTAGACAAGCACTCAAAAGTTAGAAAATGTTGAAATTACACTAGCTGTACAGCCTTGCATTGGTTCTCATTTTGTATAGTCTTTAATTGCATAATGCATACTTTTTTTTCTCTAAAGGACACTTGTTGTCTTCAGTGGCCATGACTGACAATGTTCAGTGAATGAACAACTGTTCAATATCTAACTTTACCCTCATCATTCACTGTCTGCCCTACACCTTGTTTAAAATATACTATGTAAACTTTTCTCTGAACACAGAATTACCGATTTCTTCCAGAGCATTTCTGAGGCACTCTTCACTACAATATCTAAGAGTTTCCAAATTACATCTCCACAACACCCTTTTGATCTGAGGAACTTTTGTTATTCTTATTTTACAGTTAAGTCAAGAGTGCCCATTACCTGTTTGCTCAGAGTGCCCAGGATTTCAGAGGGACCAGGACCATTTGTTCACAGCACAGTTCTCCTTGACTTGGCTACACCTGGGTGCATTCAAAACTTCCAGAAATCAGTCCCCAGGAATCTTGGGTTGGAAATCAGAAATCAAGGAATCCACCACCTTGAGTATGTTGGGTTGAAGGTAACTTCCCAACATGGTAGAGTGCTTCTGATGGAGGCAGCAAGAAACTTTGGCTCTGCAGAGCAGCCTTAAAAGACTGCCCTTCCCTTTCCTGCAAGCTTCTAATTCATTTTTCAGCTTCCGTAATAAATGAAGTAAGGTCTCATGTGTAATCTGGCTGCCTGAACTACACAATCCTGACACTCTCACCCTGAAAACTCTGTCCCCATCTCCTGTCCTCCAGCTGGTTTTCATGGCCTAGACAGAGTCTTTATTTTTGTCTAACTTTACCTTGCCATCTACCTCCTTGCCATCTCTCCTCTGCATGCCAGTGGGGTAGCTCCTTTTCCTCCTGTTTGGATTTCATCAGCAGGAGTTTGAGTCTAAAAGAGAAAATTTTGCTTTCCAATACTATGATCTGCATCAGAATGGGCCCTGATCCTTAGGGGAACAACAGTAAAAGATGCTCTTGCTGTGCTGTGTCCATACAGACAATTTTTACTGACACTTACCAACTTTTCTGAACTTCAAGGCCCTCTGACAAGACTTTGCTTTTAATATAACTTTGATTGTTTTGAACAGATTTTTCAAGGGGATGGAACCTTCTTCCCATAAGACATTTTTTAACATGGATAAAACAATGCTTTATCCAACATAATACAGAGAAACAGTTGGACAGGTTGGGTTTTTTGTTTTGTTTTGTTTTTTAAAGTTAAATAAATAAATAAATATTACCCCGAAGCAGAGAGCTGATGGGGAAAATTACAGCTCAAACAATGAAATACTAGCAAAGTTATAAACCCTTTGAATATAGGAGGTTGTAATAAGAAATGTTAGGTAACTTTAATTACAGCTGTTTCTGCCTGAGTAGCTACCTATAGAATCCCTCCTCTCATGCTGTTTGCTTTATGAAAAACTAATTAAAAAAAAAACCAAAGTGAAATTTATATTAAAATATACTTATCTAAGAAAAAACTTAAATACAAAGTAATAAAAAAATTGCTTATATATCAAGTTATCATTATACAAATAAGACTTGTCTGCATATATGAATATATTTTGACAAAAAAAGAAGTGTCAGTTTGGGGAGAGGAATTGTTAAGGAAAAAAAAAAAGTACAGCATGGATCTGAGATAGTTTAGAGAATGAAATGAGACATGTAAATCACTGTCTTCATTTTTTGATTGTATGATCCCATCTATGTAAAAAGCAGTATCTGCCCCTCAGGACTAGGCTCTGAAAGATGTGAATCAGTAAAGATTCAAGCCATTCTCTGTATCATTATTTTTAGTTATATTTACATTCTCAGTTGCCAGTACAGTCTCTAGCATGCAATAGTTAGAATCACAAAACCTGCATTGCAAAGGTTTGCATAAAAATTAATTAGCTTTCATCTCCAGAGAGTATGCATCCTTCCAGGTCACCATGGAGGCCACTGGAGGTGCAACTATAGCTGCTGCAACACTGAAGCTCATTCCCTAGCTCTTTCCCATCTCACCAGCATAATCAACTTTGGTGATAAAAAGGAATTGTTCCATCAACCCGTTTACAAGACTGTCACAAGCAGCTTCATTTACTGCAACAACACTTATGAAGCAGCAAGTAGCTGACATCACAGGCTTAGGGAATGCATTTACATAAACTGAAAAAAGAGAAGTAATCAAAAATAGCATAAATTACTTCACTATCATTTAACAAGTAACTTTTGGTTTTCATCCCATTAGAAACTGCAGTGCCAATCAAAGAAGTAGCTCCCAGACCTCTGCTTCCAGTGAAGTCTATGGCATTTTTCTGTTGGCCATAACAGCAGGAGAAACAGGCTTTAAAAGTGAGCTAAGGGTACATGACACATCAGAGTAATTCATTGTGGAAAAGAAATATTCTGCAAGGACATGCCCCCCCCCAAAAGCATATGCACATACAATAAGTTTTAACTATGTAAACTGCCATACTGGCCAATATTTCTTACATCATTCAGCTGCTTATTGTGGGCTGGAATGATCGTATTGGTTAGTTGCTTACTCCCTGCCTTTAAAGCTGCATCTCTTCTTGCTTGCTCAAGCAGAACTCTTGCTCGTTCTTTAAGTTCTTCCTGTCTCGACAACATACGTTGCTTAAAAATAAAGAAATATAATTAACAGCAAGGCAGCCTCAGGGTACTTAACGTTTATACAGTAGTTAATAGCCGGGAGCCTTCCTGTATAATAAAGGTCAGGAGTCACATGGATTACAGCTTCATGAGGTGACAGAGCATTCTATAGAAATGAAAAGTAAAGATGATCAAAATGTAAAATTAAAAAAAAGTCGTAGGCCTTTATAATGTAAATAAGAGTTCTCTCCCCTCCCCATAAAACTTAATTTCTATCAACATTTAATGCCTTTAAACTGCAACTGTGGAAAAAAAATAATTGGCTTCATGAAAGCCATGTTAAACATGTGTTATGTGTTTACTTATTTACTTTAATATGTATGCAAATATAATACTTTGTTGGCTACTTACATGGGTATCGCTCATTTATAACTCAAATTGAACACAGACGCTGGGTACAAGGCAAAAAACCCTGCAAAAATATCTGCTTCTACTTCATCTATGAATATCCACAAGAAAGTCCCTTCTTCATGCACATGACTGCTTATATTGCAGAGCAGAAGTAACAGAAGGGGGGCTTCTGCATAGGCAACACGAGCAGCTCCCATACATATATAGTCCCAAATGCTGACTTCTTAGTCAAGGTCAACTGTGAAGAATCTAGGAAAATGTGTCTCTAGGCCTTTACATGACATAGAGCTGGGACAGATGTTGCAGGTTGTGCTCCTGCAAAGGCCACATGGAAATTGAGACCATTGACTCTAACCAACAACTGAGTGTTCAAGATTAAGATTGAGACTCACATCTGAGATTTTATTACCATGTGCAAACACACAGATGATTAACAACCATCTTTAAAGTAATCTCTTCCTTTCTCTTGGCCTATTACACCCTTGCAGGTGAAAATCTTTGTAGAGGAGACATCCTGTCTCCTCCTGCTCTATTATTCTGCATGGGTCAAGCTGTTCCTTTCTCATCCAGTACACAAAAGTGATGAAGAGAAATTTCATGAGACTTCACTGATTAAGGGAAAGAAATTAGCTAGCTATAGAACTAATATTTGGCCATTATCACCCACCTATGGGCTGCTTCTCTTGCAATAAAATGAATCTTTATGGCACTTACTCAGGAAAAAACCATAAAAATATTTGAAGCCATCCACACTACCAAAAGACTGGCTATAGTCTTTTCTTATCAGAGCTAATGGCACAAAGCCAAAACTCAAGAATGCTCTTCACAGGTGTAAAATTATAAGCCTGCTTTGGCATTTTTGTAAACAGGGCTGGTAACATTTTTTACATATTTTTGTGCTGATATGCTTTACTGATAATACTCAGCATTTATATAATATTCAACTTTCATCCTTACAACAAATCTGCAAGGCAGGTGGCCATATATTTTTTATCTTTATAGAAAGGAAAAAGATTGTGGTTAAGTAACGTGGTTAAGTAACGTGGTTAAGTAATGTGCTTAAGGCCACTCAATGAACAGTGTAACAATATTCTGGAGTTTCTACCTCACCATCGTGGTGATGTTCACAAGGCTATGTGGTTTCTCAAACAAGATTTTGAAATATCTTTGTCATATTTTAAGATATTTGGAACTTTATATTTTTTGAATATGGATCAATGAACTGATAAGTCTTTTTCCAGTTTTTGCTTCAGTATGCAATACTAAGAAAGAAGGTGTTACCACATTCAGTGGCAAAAGCCTTGGAGCCAACTTCTTTCAGATAGTTGAGAACATAACTTCCTTTAATTGGAGAGAGATTGGAAAAATTAACAGTAGGACAATTCCTATAAATGACTTTTTCATGTGATGGCTCTTTTTCAGCACCACCTACTTTTCAGTCAAATTATTTATTGCCCAACAATAAAAATACGCTGCTCACCTCACCATTTATACTGAAGATAGGGTGTAAATTACAAAATTACAAAGAACTTGAACAGCATCTCCATCCTGACTCACAGGCATAAGAAAGTTTAAATTTCTTACCTGGGCTGTTTTTGCAGTTTGATCTACATGATTTAAAGCCGTTCTGGCATCATTGTCAGAATCAGATTCTGTTTGCCTTGGAGAAGCATGCAGTTTCTTTGCAAGATCCGTATCCTTATTATAGGAGTATCCAAGCTTAGAAGTAGGAGATAAACTCGGCTTTGTGACAGGTGAACTGGGATCTGCTCTTGTGCTCTCTGTGGATCCTATACGTCCCAGCTTTTCTTGCTCTGAGAAACCAACAGTACTGTCTGAGCTCTGGTGTCTCTTCTTGTCATTATCTTCACAAGCAACTGTGGGAGACACGTCCTCTTTTTGATCATTGACATGTGCCAAGTCACTCAAGTCTAAAGTGTCAGCTATCAGCAATTTCTTCCTTCCCAACGTAGGCTGTGCTTGTGTTGTATCTGTGCTGCTATACTTCCCAACGTCTTCAGATGCAGAAGTCCTTCCAGAGCTCTGCTGGGATTTCTGTGGATCTGTGTCACTTCGAGTCCTGCGAGAAGAAGGGGAAGCTGTGCTTGGGCTTAAATGGTCATCAGGAGTCTGATGCTCACTCTCAGATTCACCAACACCACTGTCATTTACAAATACGGAGTCATCCTGAGAAGCAAAGTCTGCCAAACCACTGTCTGGTGGATGCAGCTCGTGCTCCCGGTTCAGGTCATTCAGCTCTGCGTAGAATTTTTCCTGGTCAACAGAACTGTTTGTGTCCGTTTCATAGTTACCCACTTTATATGTGCTTTTACTACTGTTCTCCTCTATTTGAACCACGTTTAATTCCTGGCCACAGAAATGTGCTCTTATTTGATAGAGATAGGTCATAACAGTCAGTTTGTCAGGTATTGCTAATAAAACCATGTCAGAAGGTTCCAGCAATCGCGATATTCCTAAGCTGGCAAACCCATCATATGCCTTTAAAAACGACAAAATAAAGATTATAATGCAGCAGTTTCTTACATACCATAACATTTCAAGAATGCAAGGGGAAGTTTCAGTCAAAGTAAGCAAGACTTAAACATATCCAGTATTACAGGAACAGTATGGGTTCAACTCTATTACTTATTATTCTTTAGTCTTCATTACAGTAGTTACTATTTTTTGTTGCACAGTCCAACATCCCACTCATCGATTTTTCCCAATGGCTTCTAGATATCTGCCAGGGTATCTTCATAGCAATGCAAATCAAGAGAATATGACCAGTAAAGACACTCGAATGGCACTGTTTTAAATATTTTTAACATACCTTAATACCATACTATACTAAAGTCTCTGGTTACTCAAAATTATGCCACTTTCATGAGTAAAAAGCTGTTCATAACACTGCAACTTAAAAGCCCTTCTGCTTGCAGTAAGAAAACCTACCAATATCTTAAATGGTTCTCACTCAAGTAGCAGGAAACAAGCAAATAAAATAAAAAAAGTGTAAGAGTTGGACCAGAAAAAAAGCAGCTAAGGGTGTTTTTTTAAGATAAGGAACAAAGATATAAGAAACACGACACTAATCCATCCTGGGCTTTATCACTGGTGATCAACCTTCTCCCTTCTACTGGTCACGTAATTGCAGTGATTTGTGTTGATGAAAAACTATGTTCAGATAGCCAAAAAAAACACCACCACAGATTACTTGATAGAAGACACAAATCACATTAATCCAGCAAACAAACGCATTTTAAAAACATTTGTTGATGCTAAAGCTATAAGAGAGAGTGAATTCCATTCCCACTTCACTTTCATTTCTAAGAGCTAAACAGTTTGCAAGGCTCCTACTTTGTGAGGCCACATTGTCTTCTTTCTGCTAGCCCTTTAAGTGAGTGGACTTGGTGCATCAGGTTTTTCTAGTTTTGAAGAATTAAAGCCGTTTCTCAATTTACAATTAATTATTGCTATCCTGGATTAACCCTGGAAGACAATATTGTGTTTCAAGGAAGCCTTTAAAAAGGCCTCCTGTTAGCATAGATGCACTCAGTTAAAGCACTCTGACTTTTCCCCCAGTAATTCTGCAGCTCCTTTTCACCCTCTTCTGAAGGGGTCCAAAATGGTAACTGTCATTCCTACACTATTTTGAACAAAACCAGGTGCTAAATTCAAGACATGGACGAGAACCTGTCCTTTCACAAGGAAACAATAACACACATCCCTCGCTTCAACTCCATCCCAGTTTTACACTATTTCCTTTATTTATGTACTTTTAGAAGGGTGGAAGAAAGAAAGAAAAGAGAAATCAATTATGATATTTTTTATCCTCTTGGTTTTCACACTAGTAAATATTCAATGGTGAGTTAGAATGTGGGTCTGGCCTGGCTGGCTCCCGGCAGACCCAGTTATTTTACTTGCTCTGAGAAAAGAAGGCGCTCTCATTCCCATTGCAATGTCATTCCCTACTCGAGGGTCAAACAGTTTTTATTTCAGCCACTTTTCAAACTCTGCTTCTGAGAGCTGAAATTTATCTTCCTGAAATTTTTTACGCTTCCCCTCATGCTCAGGTATAACTTGCTAAAGCATTTTCAGTGAAGTAATTTTTGTATCACTATAACAAATGATTCACAGAGTTTATCTAGACATAGAAATTATCTGAATATTTTTAAGCCCTTCTGGCTCTCTGCGTGCAAGATGATTTGGCCTAAAATCATTGCTGGCCTTTGGTGGGATATAATTTCTTGGGAAGGTTCATTACCAGAGATTGTTATGCCATTTATAAAAGCAGAGCTGTGCTTAGATACAGGAGTAGCAGTGGAAAACATATTTGCCGTATTTGCTGATGCAAAGCTCCAGACAGAGCAGAACAGCAGGAAAATGATGGGTGGGAGGGAATGGAAAGAACTGAGATTGTAGAGGAGGGACAGCTGTCATTTACCTGGTCTTGGAACACAGAGCTGGAAGAGCAGGATCAGGTTGGATATGGAGGAGAGGGAGACAAGAGAGGTGGAAGAGAACAGCCATGAGGAGCACAAAGAAAGGAGAGTTAAAGGAGAGCAGTGCAGGGATTTAGGTGGGCAGCCTAAGCCATGGCAGGTACCAGGAATGATGAATGCTCATACACCAGCAGAGAACAGGCTGGGTATGAAAGCGTAGTGAGCCAGCTGCGCTGTCCTGTGGACCAAAGGTAACACTAGGATTTGTTGTTTGATTAAGTGGGTCAGTGCTGATTCAGTGGCATACATAACCCATCACCCCACACTGAAAGTAGTGGGAGTTACCATCTGAAGAATGAAAGGACCTAAGGATGGGCTTAGCAGTCCACGGCAGCCAAAGCCCATAGACATGACTTGACCTGAACTCTTTTATACTCTTAATTTCTTATTTATATGCTAATAAAACTAAATCCTAAGAATATCTCCCATGTCTGTAAAAAGAAGGTGAGGACAGTATGTCAGAGTTGTCAGGAAAGGCACTTGCTTAGCATGGGTAACACTACAGCAGAAGGATTGTTTTTGGAATGATGGATATTCTCAATACAGCTGCAATCACTTTTTACTGCCTGCTCAGTTCTTCTGGTGATGCTTAGGATTAAACACCATAGTTTCCTGCTGATGCCAGATACTTATTTCCCATCCCCTCTCCTTCTCATTCTGGACAACACACGTTCTTGCTTCTCTCCTTTTAAAGTACACTAGATATCTAGATTGGCATGCAACTGTTTTACAGTCATTAGTTCTATAAATAGCAATCATATGTTCCGTATGTGTCCATGTAGCAGTGTGTGATGGGTTCTTCTTCACTGTTAGAAAAGCTGGGAGCTTCTTGATATTCCAGCATATTTATAAAGGCCTAGTGTTTCTAACTAGTTTGTAACATGGTATTAACAGAGTAAATTTTCCAAGTCAAATTACTTTTTGTTAAACAAAGATGTAACTAAGCCTTAATTTTGCCAATGTTTATATATGCATGTTTAACTATTCTCTTGCATGATCCCACCAAGGTCAACAAGCAACTCCTACACACACAATTAAATACATGCTTATGATTTTGTGGAATCAAGTAGTAGAAGTGAGCATGAATGCCTGTTATACAAATATGGCTGCCAGCTTAAAGGTAAAGAATTTTTTCCATTTTGACTCAATACTATCCCTGTAATTCTGTTTAAATGTATATTCTAAAAGGATTCCCTCCTTGCAAAATGGAATATTTTGTCAAGACAATCAAGTTCAAATGTATTGCAGAATTCTGTAGAAATGGTCAAAAACTGGAAAAAAAAGCAAAAATAAAAAGCATCACAAAAATTGAAAGTGCCAGTTGAACATCCAGAAGATATATTACTATTTCCACACAATAATCCCTCAAATGAAACAAGCTTCTCTAAACAATAAAGTAATTAAAACCAGAAGTTTATTATTGGAACCATACTGTTGTGCCCTTCCACTTTCATCCCCTCCAAGCTCCAGCCAAGTATAGTTTAGTAGCTTACATTTTTAAAGTGTAGGACAAGTTATTAGCAATATGAAAATTTTCTGTTCTTGATAAGGGACTATACTGCCTGTATGCTGTAATTTTAAAACATTTTTCATTATTAGTTACTAATAGTCAAATGGACGTAGTAAATAAAATTAGTTGGTTAATGTTACTGGGAATGCCATATAGATAGTTAGATACATATGACATTTAAGTAGAACCACAGCTCTTTGGATCAGCTAGGAAGGTATCCTTGTAATGTTTTTAATTTTCTCAAAGATAATCCTGGTTTCTCTTTTGTTCCTCATAGAAATTTGAATTTGCAATTAGCACAATGTGCCAAAAATATATCTGAATTCTGACTGATGCTAATGTAATCTGGAGTAGTTGGCTGGGGTTTGGGGGCTGGTTTTTCTAAGAGATATAATTATATTGCAGAAATTACAATACACACACACACATATGTATATTCAGGACACTAAACCTATTTACCTATCTCCTGATGAAGTTGTTTTTTTCTTTTTTAATTACTGACAAGCTGATTGACAGACATCAATTGGGATCCATCAGCACAAGCACCACAGGCAGGATTCCAACCATTTCCCAACTATGTAACACACTGACATACTGGCCAAGATCAGATGTCACAAGTAAATAACCTTTTTTATTCAGCATCAGTGGCAGCATCAATTTGGCAAATGACTATAAAAATCCTATAAAGAAGCCCCAGTGATGTGCCTTTTGTAACAGAGCATTTCAATGTGTAATTATACACAGTATTTGCACTGAAACAGTTGTCTCAAGATTTCTTCTTTTTTTATTAATATACAAACAAGGTCATGCACTTCTAAAAGATATACTCTCATGGGTTAACCTATAATCTACAGTCACGGTCACCTCTTACCTCCTTTCCCGGTCAGGGGGGAAGGGGCGGGAAAGAGCTGCTTCAGACAATGAAAATTGTCCTATTCATCCATAGATGTTATTTTAATTGGTTAGGAGGAATCATTGTCAAATGTGTTACATATCTGCATGGAATTTATAGGCAGCCATTGTTGCCAGTGCTGCATTCACTCCAACCAAGGGCATGCAGGGTTATCAGGCAGAACTGCGTGAGACCAGGAAATAAATCTGCAGGAAGCAACTGAGATACTCAATGTAGCTGTCAGGCGAAGGCTTGCAAAGTGATGAAAGAAAAAAAACTGCACAATAACAACAATCATTACTTCTTCAGTCCTGGGAACTATATCCTGTTAGAGAGACGGGCTAGAAAGTTCACCGTTTGCCATCACGGTTTCATAAAGAAAAGATGAGTGATCGTACCACTAATGTTTTTAATTAATAATCTATTCTTTCTTTTTATAATCTGGCTTAATTAGCCGGATGCTCAGCAGAACCTGAAGTACAAAAACATATGGTCACAGAAAACACTGTAATGTCATGGATAATCCACTTAGGTCATCATAGGACCCAGTGTTATTATGAAAAAGATATCATTGGCCAAACCATTCATTAGATAACAGCAGCTCAGAGGTATTTTATTATTTATGATACTTAAGTTTATTTTAAGGACAAATAAATCCCTGGTTAACACATAAGTGTGCAGACACATTAAAATATAATTACTCTAAACACAAATTAATTTTAATAAAGCACTTTCAGAAATTCCACATATCTACAATCTAATACTCTTTAGTTAAATTTGCTATATAATATTGAACCTTATTAATTTATTCAAAGTACATTTTTATGCCTTCATCCCAATTAAATATGGTGATTTTAAAGCTGTATAAAAATAAAATCACAGCATTGAGAAGACAGGTACTTAAAAACAGTTTTCAGATGATCTTCAGGAACAATTTCATTATCAGTGACTCATATGAAAATTACCATTTCTAAACATGTCCCTAGGGCCCAACCAAAGCTTGTAACATGCCTAAAATAGTGAGCAGAAATAGAAAGTCTTCTGGTGATGCCCAAACCAAGTTCCTGCTTCTTCCAGAGAAACTTTTTACATCTTTGCATCACAAAGATACAAAGAATGGTTTAAAACAGCTGATCAACACAATGCTATTAACTATTTTGTTAATATTTTGGTTTATTTGCAAAGTATTGTCTCAACACTTTTTATGCCAAACTTTCCATGTGGCATCCACCACTTCACTCACCTGGTGCAGTATAGAAGTAGGTGTAAAATTTCATCTTTAAAAATACAAAAATCACCATCAAAGCAACATCGACCATGACCAATGCACGGAGTCCCATTAAAGCAACAGAAAGAGGAGTCTTGTGTACAACAAACCAAGAGCAGTTACGTTTTCTTTTTTTTTTTAATTACGTAGCTGATTAGAAATATCAGAGGAGTGACCACAGAGGGCTGGCCAGCCCTTTCCTCCACTTTCACGGTTAACGTAGGCCATACAAATATTAAACTCCAATGCCAGCCTTGCACTTGTTGTGAATGTTAAAGACCATGACAAACGAGAGTCAATAATGCATCCGATTTGAACTGCGGGAGGTTGAATACCTTCTGTGAGCTGCTGTTATGACCTTACAGAACAACTGCACTTTCCCCAAATTAATAAAAACCTGCAGTGAAGCCAAAATTGAAGCTATGTCTTTTTTTTTCCCCTGGCAGTTCTTACCTTTTTGTTGTTCTCTTTAATATCTTGAGGATTCAGGGACTTGTAGTCACTGAGGGGGAAAATGGCACAGTGGGTATGTACAGTATTTGATAAAAGCAGCAGTTTTAAAACAAACTGAATCTAAAAATTTGACATACAATAATATCATACAGTAACTAGCAATTTCACAGCAATTCAATCAACAAAACTAATAGTGTGGAAAATTAAAGGAATAAATAAATAAATAAACACCGATTACATGTTTCATTGCCTGAAGCTTTCCATCTAAAAAAGAAGTTAAGGCAGGGACTAGAGGCCGGCCTTGACAACCAAATTTACCAAGAGGTAATCCGTCCTTGTCAGCGTACAAAGAGCTACAGGCTTATGCCTCTCATCTCATTTCAACACCAGCACAATTTTCATAATCATCTTGAAGTCAGTTCTTTGTATACAATTAAGAAAAGAAAAACACATCACAGACAGGGGAGAAACAATTGTTTATGCAACAAGAGAGAGTAAAGAGGTCATAAAGTTTGAGCATTCATAAATCTGTTTTCTTAGAAAGGATGGTGGTTCCCTGCTTAAAAGAAAAGGGTGAAAACAGTTCAACACCTGAAATGAATAGGGACTTGATTTTTATGTAAACTTAAATGTTACATATTTCTATGACAGTTAGCTTATGCAGGCAAAGAGTATACAACTTACATTAGGTCTGGTCTAAAGTGATGTAATATTGCACAAAAGGATAAACCGTTTCTCCACGATGTAGTAAAATTGGTGATTTTCACTCCCCTATAGTTTTTTGTAACTTCTTTGCACCACACAAGCAGTGACTGACTAGCATTTGGCTTTCTCCCCAAAACAGGACTTGGTATTGGGCTTGGCTGGAGAGGAAAAAAAAAAAAAAAAGGAAAAAAAAGGGGGGGGGGGGCGGGGGGGGAAAAAAAGGGGGGAAGAATAAAAAAGAATTTAATGGAAGATGAGAATTAACATTAATTGACCTAACTAGACAATCTGTGTCCTTTGATGTGAGTTTAGGTCCTTCACAGCTGTCAGTTTACAGTGACTGTAACTTGCAAAAGACACAAATCGCAAGTTATTATCTCCAGTCGTTGCCCTTGGCACTTGTCTCCAAAGGATGTAGATATACAGGATTCCAGATCTACATAGGAGAACAGGCCAAGAACTGTACCCGTGGAAACACCACGCTTAAATATTTAAGGCATAGTCCTGCACAGCCTGTGATACACACCCTTGAAAAGATTGCCCAAAATGCAGCCGCAGAAAAACATCCCCACAAGCCCTTTCACTTTTAATGAAGATAACACTGCGACTGGATCAAAAGCCAGGCATAGCAGGGGCAGAGTTTAACCCGAGTTGTGATCTTCTATTGCGGCATGGGGATCAAAGTTGCTGCATCTGTGACATATGATTAATGCATTCATCTCATATAGGCTCCAGTGTAAAGTTTTTGGCTGCGCTCTTCCTGTTTAAGCACGTGAATGCATAAAGGTAATTAAGGCACAGTGTTTCTAAACAGCCACTTCCAACCATACCAAAGAGCTTCCTCTTCCAGGCTTTAGCTTTTCTACAAGGAAAGGGAATTTAGGCCATAAATTGTTATCAGAGGGTGGTTTCTAACAAGTATCATTAGCTAATAATGACCATTTCCTAAAAGGGTACTTTTGACACTTTTAGTAACATTTTTGTTAGCACAAAACAAGAATTACAATGGAATAAAATAATTCAGGCGTTTGGTATTTGTCAGACTGTCCGTTGTTTCTCAAATTCAGCAGAGAACTTACTGATTGCAACTTATGTTTTCAAGAAATATGCAGGCATTTCACTACAAAAATGTTGTCACTTTAAAAACTTTTTAGATGTAATTAAATAGATAGAATTATTTGACTGACATAAATCCAAAATCTGAATTATAGAGAAAGAACTGAGCCCACTTATTTTTTTAATGTAATATAATTACAAGCATAGATACACAACAAACATGCTATTTATGCACCTTATAGCTACAGAGTTCCCAAATTATGATAAAAATAGAGCAAGTAATTTACTATATCACATCCACTTAAGTTGAACAAGGCAATCCTTTTGGCCATATTACCTATTTGTGAAAGACCAACGATGCCCCCACTTGACTAAAGTATGGCAGTGCTAAGCAATTAACTGCTAGCTACCAACTGATTTATGTTTTCACTGCTGCTTCTGGGGAAGAAAATATACAGAACCAGGAAAGTAATTTTTCATTTACTGTGACAGCCCTGAAAAAGTTGTTTTGTAAACACACCCACCTCATCCTCAGACAGAAGCACTGCCAACTCATTTAGGAAATGCAAAATGTATACCTTGCTGAGATTTTTTTAAATACCTGATTATATGTACAAAATAACTTGTTAAAAAGCATTTTTTTTTTTTTAATCCTGTCAACGATTCAAATCAGTATGAACAAATCCATTAATGATGAGACAAATATCTATAAATACACTGAATTAACATCTTAACAGGGATATACAAAAAAAAGGGAAGACAAAGCAGCAATAAATTATAAACTTTCTTCACCATTAATCAGATTTTAATCAGAGAACCAAATATTGCTTAGGAGCTGCCAGACTGTTACTCCAGATTCACAGTGACGTAATGAAGGTCAGGTTTTTCTCCTGTATTTTACAACTTGAAGCAAAAACCAGTAACTAACCACTGACTCCAAATTTAAGGTACCACATTACTTAAAATATATTTGCTATCTAAATTATATATATGGAAATAACACTGCTGGGAGAAAATCATTAAAATAGCACTCTCAAGATGTGGAAAAATGATATTCTAACAATTTTTTAAAGCACAGAGCTACTTCTTCAAACCATAGAGCACTACTTGCCAGACATATTAAATGTCAACTATAAAGTCTTAATACTTGCTGCTGAAACTCTCTACAGAAATGTTAAATGCTCCAGTCACCACCTAAATACTTTCCAGTTAACTCTGAAATAGCCTTATGCGATATTACCAAATACCTTAATTACACAGCTAACAAACTGAAGATGTAACTGATCTTAAAACTAGGCTTTACAAAAGGATAGCCAAAGCTATTAAATCAATAAATTTAGCAGAATTTTGCATATTATTTACAAATTATCCATTTTTTAAAATCCAGATTACAATTCCTGGAAAAATCTATACTTAAGTTGGAACTTCTCTTCCACGTTTGTCCTTCCATTTACTTTAGATTTTCTAAAAGTATTTTATCCAGAACATGCAAGATTTAGGATGTGCATAATATACTTATATGGTTTTCTCTTCTCTAGCTGATAAAGCAGAAATTCTATATAGCTTTCTTTCCAGACTTAGTACTCCAAGTTTTTTGGATAAAGGTGAAGTTAATATTATGATAATGTTATGCTCTTATTCACCACCTGAGTCAAAGCTTTCATTATTTAATCTATGATAAAAGCATTTAACTCAAGACACACTGGGGATACATGAGTAATGGCAGAATTGAGCATGAGCACTTGACACCCCTTCAGAAGGGTTAACAAATGTTAGTTCTGATTTTTTTGTGAAGCATCATTATGAAAAACATTTTCTTTCAATACCTGTAGATTGCTTACAGGTTCAGTGCAAACACAATTACTACCAAGTGCCTATTTCTAGCCTGTATTTGTTCTATAAGATTGGTAGCAACTCATCAAATGAAATGAAAACTTAATTAGCTTTTTCTTACATAATTCTTTTAAGCACTGACTACACAATTCTTCTAAACCATACGGCAGCCATGACTTGGCTTTTTTGAGTTCAAAGGCAAAGTCCCTGAGAACCTGTTTGGAAATGCCATTAAAAAGCATGAGATGCCCACAACAGATTGCCAGATCTGCTTGCTGATCAACAGGTTCCTGAATCTAATGCAACTGATTTTTATCCAGCTGCAGATTAACTGCACAGCAAGTGCAGAGGTTCCAGAGCTGGTCCCTCACATGCTAGCTCAGATCGAGATGCAGCATTGTGTGGGTGGATTTATCAGCTGGAGTCAGCACTAGCTGTT
This sequence comes from Astur gentilis, assembly GCF_929443795.1. NCBI lineage: Eukaryota > Metazoa > Chordata > Aves > Accipitriformes > Accipitridae > Astur > Astur gentilis. The sequence continues at coordinate 20,533,213 of NC_064884.1, forward strand.
TCACAGACAACAGAAGCACTGAAGTCTCTTTATTCTTTTTTCACATGTTCTCAAAGCTTAATTAATACAATTTATAGTGTATGCATTTTTCCTCTTGGGAGATTATCCATTCAGATCCTTACTCTACATTAACAAGAGGACAGTAGCTTTAAATATTAGGTTGCATCCCTACATTTCAAAATATTTAAATAATTGTTTTGCTGCTCTCAGGAATGCAGCACCAGGTGCACTGATGGTTCTGACACACATAGGCCAATGCTCAGGAGAAGAAAATCAAGATGGAACTGGTGATGGGAACACAGGGCTACGAACCAAGCCCTCGTATGAGGCATGGGGAGCAGCCAGAATTAAGACTGTAGAGGCTTAGTCTGAACAACACTCAAGAGCTTGTTGACAGGTTGCATGGGGGTAGAGGAGTTTAAACAGACAAAGAGGCAGTGTTGAAGGCTGGAAGAGAAAGATGCTGAGAGGAGTAAGAAGAAAAAAAAAGTATGTAACAACTATGGGAATCTGGGTGGAAGACTTATGTGGTTTGAGTTTTATATTAATGAACACAACTCCCCAAAGAGGAAAGGAGTTTAGAGAACAACCTAGGAACTGTAATTAACTGCAGGAGGAGAGGAAGCTGAGATTGAGATAGGGCTGAAAGTCAGAATAGGGAAGACCGACAAACAATCAACAAAAAAGTTCTGTTCCTCAAGAAGCAAGTACAGGCAACGGTCTCTTACGTATTTTACTGAGCAAAATAAAAGGGATTTTCCCTTACCCCTATCAAAACTACAATGCTGTCTGTGGTCACTGAAAATTGTGAAACCATTAAAATGCAAGATAAGGTAAATGAAGTAACACACAACTAGGTGAGACAAAACGTGCAGCATGTGGCTGGATGCAGAAAAGGTTTGGAAAACTCAGCTGAACTGAGTGCTCTGAAAAATGGTATAAAGGTGCAATGTAAAGAAGACACCCATATACATTTTAGTCAAACAGATAATTTTACATCATCAAGATGATACTCTAGAATTTTTTTTTTTTAAACAACACAGTGCTCTACTAGTAGGAATTGCTTAGCCCGGAAGTATTCTAATTGAATATGACAAGGTCTGTACGTGTCCAAAGTGCATTCAATTTTGTTTATTATGGGCTGTGGAACAGTCCAGATGTAAGTCAAAAGCTGATTTTTTAACTAGTATCAGGACTAAAATAGGATATGGAAATCAAGCCTTTCTGTTTTATTCCAAAGATGGAAAAAACATCCTCATGACCCAACTGTGCTGAGATGTTCTTTATTTAGGCTAGTTAGTTATTTTTTAAGTAGCAGGTCACCATAACAATACGATGGCTTCAGTGACACAACAAAATACAAACATCATTGCTCTTTGCTTCTGGTAAGGGAAGTGCATGTATATAATAGAAAATATACATTTCCAGGAAAGAAATGTTAGGACCTCTGCTATCCTGTTACTCTGATACACAAACTTACCAGCTTAGGAGTACATTCTTTAACTTTGTTGCTCTCTATTCGCATGGCATGGCATATAATTACAAAAACGTCTCTAGTTCCTACTACCCCTAACAATGAAGGACATCTGAAAACCCAGCTGCTTGGTACAAGTTATAGATTCACTGAATTTGTTTCCTGCATATGATTAATAATAAGTATTTAGATAACCTCCAGGTTTCTCCAGCATCAGACATCTTTGCCTTCCTCACTCTTCTGATTGTGCCTACAGCTAATGTAGATATGCAACAAAATATGAACTTTTATCTTAAGAGGCTTAGGCGTAAGCTTTTAATTCCTTATAATTTTACAAGTTTAATTTTGGCACAAGCAAACCAGTCCATGTTCAATCACAACCTTAAGATTCAGACATCTGCCCGATCTGACATGATGCTCTCATGTTTGAACCTGGCAAGGTAAAGAGGAAGGTGAAATCCTTGGGACATGCCTCAAGTTAGCTGTTGGTCAAGTAGATGAAATTGCCTCATTCTAAAGGGTCTTCAGTTGCCTGTTACATATTTTCCATGAGGCTGGAAAGAGCTTTTCCAAACTATGTCTGAGAAAGGAAAGGAAAGCAGCTAGAGTATGTACATGCTACCTAAAATGCCAGGACGTGGAACAAACATAACTTTCTAGACAACAAAAATGGCGGACCCTCTCAATCTGGGAAGAAAAGGCAAGCAATCAAAGCCTCTTGGATATTCTGCTCTCCTCCTCTGCAGTTTTCCAAATAATGCCTATTTGCAAAAGGCAGCCATTTGCTCACAGCACTGTGGAGAGGATTGACATGCTGTGGAATGGAACAATGTCTTGCAAGGTTTAATCCACCCTGATTTGCCTCTGAAAATAATTGGGATGGGGGTAGGTGGTTGGTGCTTTCAGTATGTTTCCACTTTATTAGTTGGAGGTGGACAGACAATGTGGTCCCATGTCATAAACTGTGTAATGTTAACTGAATACTTTGGACCCAAGGGAGAACTGATTAAGATAACACCTGCCATCAAGAAGCCCACATACCACAAGACCCCATTACTGAATTCCCTCTCCTAGACAGCCACGGCTTCCTATTGTTTGCTACTCTCCTTTGCTGACTCACATCTAAACTTAAGCAGTTTGTGCTGTACATAGCTGAATCATATACACAACAGTTGCCCTTCAACATGCCGTCATTTCTGGTTCCAGCCTGTAAGGTTTAGCAAGTCCTTCGCACTTGAGTTAGTTTCATCCACATAACTTTTACTTGTCCAACCCCACAAATAAACATGATGATGGTATTTTTTATTCTAATCTTCACTACCCATTTCTTCTTACACTGCGCCTATGTCACTACTCAAGGTAAAAAGTTGTTGCTCAGTTTTTATTATCCTTAACCTACAGTGTAAGGCACTCAGCTTCATTTAAGCAGTACGATGCAAATGCTACATCAAACACAGCATTTCAACTTGCCTGTGATCTCCAGCATGATAACTATCACACAGTATTAGGGCATTCTATGATAGGTGAGTGAATATATTGACATGATAAGAGACTCACAACTGGTATTTTACAAATTGGGAAACACTCTGAATTAAATAACTTACTTGAGCCAGTAAAGTGAATTGATTATTACAAGAACTCAAAGACGCTACCTAACTCGAATCTGGTGTATGCACCCACAGCATCCCATCAAAGCAATCCTCCTGACTCCAAGGGCAGGTGACAGTGCTCAGAATAACCAAAAAACAACTTCCAGACTTAGACAAGTTAAGAAGTTGTCTAAGACCTGGCTATCCCAAAGACAGGAACACATCATTTGTAGCCTCAACACTGCTCTGGGTAGCTTGCTCAGTGTCACACACCAGTTCTATGTCGTGAGCTCTGTCCAGTCTTTCTGTGGCATTCAGCTGGCATAACAAAGAGACTGTGCTCCATTAAACACCTGCCAACTGTTATGAGAAAATAAAATGGCAGTCCTGCAGACAGCTGCCTCTTCTATTACAGGGTTACTTCTGCTCCAAGCACTGAGGAAGTGGTCCAGCCCAAAATCATGGTATGTAGTCATACAATTGAAATGTGTACATGTATACAACCTACAGGCATACAGTGCACAAAGATGGGCGAGGTTACAGTAACAGAGGCTACCTTAAATCTGGCAATTCATAATTGCTAAGTACTTCATTTTGTAATTTTTGTAATTATCTGGTAGCCTCCTTTCGGCTTTTCGTTTGTCTAGTAATGAAGTAACTTCTTCTTTCGGGGTTTTAGTTTGGTTTTCATTGTTGGGGATTAAAAGGATAAAAAACCCCAAGTATTTGGGAACTGAACTCTAAACCTTCAGAACCACAAGCCACAACACATCAACTACCGGACAATTTCCTCACTTGGGCAACAGGACATGGAGCCTGTCTGCTCATGGGAATTAATTAAGAACAAGACAGACTTTATTTCAAGATGACTACCTCCCCCTGTAGACGTTCTTAATAGAGAATAACAGTACCGCACAAGGGCAAGGGTAGCTACCTCACCAGGTTGAGAAGCCCTAAATTTATTAGCTAATGGCAAGGAGAAGATTATGTTAATGAGCTGGTAAATGAGAAACAAATCTGAGGCAACATAATGAATTGGTTACTTACGTGCAAGTAATTTCACCCAATGGTCAGTATGGCCATGAGAAAAAAAGTCATAGTGAGCACCTTCTCAGACTCAACTATTATAAAAGGATTGGCTGAGGCTCGTCTAGCTTCTCTTCCCTGAGGTCGCATAATTTTTGTCTTGAATGACATATTTTCAATTAAAAAAAACACATAGGAAAAGGTATATAATTCATACCATTAAGCAGAAGCGAATGCTGAGCTCATTCTCTGATGAGTAAATATATTTGTAATGTAACAGTATGAACAGGTCACATGCAGGGATGGGGCCTTATTTTTTCTGCTCTCATAAGACAGGCAATTTCCTTGTGTCCACCTTCCTTTCTCCAGCTGCCCCAGTGGCACATGGGCTGAAGTCTCTGCTCCTGTGTAATCTGTGCTGGAAGCCCAGATGAGCTACCAGGATGCTGCCGGTTCACAATCCCTGGCTTTCTGCCATGATGGGAAAGTTCAGGGTTTTGGGCAGTTGCCAGAATTAAGCAACTTAAACCACAGATGAGGAATAGCAATTTTCAAAGCTTTTAACTTTGTTAAATGTGAACTGAACTAGCAAAACGTACCTCCCTGGGCCCAAGGCTATCTCTGCCACATTTCAAAGGCCTGTAGCAAACAATGGAAGTGTTAGAGCTTGTCAGAAAAGGTCACAAGAATCTCTTCTAAAAGAAAGCACAAGGCAAACTAAAAATGAGAGTCACTGCCAATTGTTCCTAAAAACAGTGAACTCTTGTTGCTTTTGCAGGAATTTCTTTTGACATCAGCCATTAAATAAACGCAAGTCATTCTCCCACTCTTCTGAACATTTCAACAGACATTGTTTCCACTCTTTGAACATTTCAACAGATGTTGTTTTTTCAGGCAACCTTCTGATGTTGTATCATTAAAGTGACATTGCTCCATAGAACTTTATAGATACCTACTTTGTAAATCTACTGCATCATTTAATGCACAGCCATAGGCAGATCTATGGAAGTATTAGTCTTTGCCTATGAGAAATCTTGTTTTAAATACTTGAGAACAGAACACAGATGCCAAGATTTGTGCAGGTATTGCACTAACAAAGGAAAACAATCTCTGTGCATGGAGAGGCTTAGAGCACTCGGTATTTTTAAGCCTGGTATTGATGACACAGAACCTGGTGTGGTGCCTCTGAAGGCCAGAGTACACCTCTTAACTGAGGGTGGAAATAAAATAAGCATATTCTACGATCCTGCATGAGGTGCTGGTTTCCATGAGCTTACAGGCATAAAGATGGCTATTCTTGAGAAAGCTCCTTAGGATAGCTATAGTTAAATAAGAATTTAACAAAAACAAATAAGTTTTAGCCTTGATAAACTACTGCATTGGCAGCCCACTCTATGCAACCAATCATAAGGTGGAGATTAATAAAAATATTGCTTTACCACTCAGTGGTAAGGAGGAGCTATCCATATATGATGGGGAGACATCTGAAATGCTTAATGACTTTCTTTTTTCTTCATCCGTCTTTATTCTACAAGCCAGATGCAAGTTGGAAACTAGCATTACTAATGTCAGACACAAAAAGGTCAGATTTCAGCCAGGTGTGGAAACAGCTTAGACAAGCCAGATGCTTTCAGATCAGCTGAACACATTTAATGCAGTCCTGGCATACTGGAAGAACCAATGTGAAACAACATCTGAAATTAACAGTCAGTTGAAGATAGGCAAGATACTAGAAGAGCAGGAAAGGACTACATTCCCTTCCAATCTTTAAAATCATAAAAAAAAGACAAATCAGAAGAATGCAGACAAGCTAACGAAAAAGACGTGGAACAAATAAAGTTGCTTTTTAGCATGTGGAAGTCAAAAGGAGACAAGCAACAAACATTAATTTGTCATCAACAAATCATGACAACCAGTCCAAGCTCCTTCTATAAGAGGGAAGCAGGCAGGAAAGGGGAGAAGCAGCAGATAACATGATTGTAGCTCTTTTTATTGTCTCTCAAGGTGCTCTCATAAGGAAGCACAGAAAATGGAGCCTTAATGAGACTCATATAGCATAGGTGCAAAACAGGCTGGAAAATTATATCCAAGACTAGTTTTAAATGATTCTGGGAATTATGCATTAAAAGGGGGTCTGCAAGAGTATTGCTTGGGTTCAGTGTTGAAAGTCTGAATTAGGAAGGTGGATGAAGCTGGGATGGACATCAAATGCACTAGAAGAAATCCAATCATATAAAAAGGAGAAAAGGTCTGAAGAAAACAGGATGAAATTCGATAGGTACAAGTGCAACATAGGAAGGAGTAATTTACACAAATGCAGGATGAGGAAGAACTGGTTAGGTAACAGTTCACAAAAGGATGTGGGGGAAACAGTCTATTCAAGCTGAAACATAAGTCAACAACATCAGGTTGTTGTGAAAAAGACAAACATCATACTGAGACGTACAGTCAGGAATAAAGCTTGCAAGACATGTACTGCCTCTCCCACTCCACTCAGCTTCAATAAAGCCGCAGCAGAGATATTATGTTCAGTCTTCCCTCATGCAGAGTGTAAGGAAGATGAGCCCAAAAAAAGATCCAGGGGAAAAAGAAAAGAAAAAAAAAACACCACAAAACCCAAACATGAAGAAAACTGGAGCAAATTTAGGTCATTTACATTAAGAAAAAATGATAAAGGAATGTGGTTAAGTCTTCAAGCATGTAAAATTCTGAAGAAGAAAGAAAACCCTTTGTTTCCCATGCCAGCATTTACCAAAATGAAGTTACACGCTTTAATTCCAACAGGTCAGACATTGGGAGGAGCAATCTCTAAGACAGTACAATGAAGCACTCAGACTGCCTTGGAAAGCCACGGACACTTCATCATTGGAGGTCTTTAACAACAGGCTGAAGAAATCTTTCATTTTGTAAAATTGAACTTGCCTTCAGGGAAGTTGAAGGACCAAGTGATCTTTTAAGATGTGTTTCAGACCTACCTTCTCCGTGTTTCTTAACTCCAGGTCCTACAGGAAAAGGACACAGCTGGCACAGGCTGCTGCCACCAGCGAGCAGGAATCTGACAGAGCCCCTCTGCTCTCCAGCAGCAGGGCAAGCAAACTGAAAAACCCCCATTTCCCACTGAGCAACACCCCATGCTGGCCTCTCAGTTCATGTCACCCACCAAGAAAAAAATACTTCCCTCTTAAAAAATTAAGCCTAGGGTGGGGGTCCAGATATTATTTGTTTCATAAGCAACTCATGCCCCAATTAACCTGTATTAATCAGATTTCCTTGCAAACCACAGTATATTTTGGTTTTTTCCTGGCACGTAGCTATCCGAATACACAGTAAGTTCAATAACCACTAACACAACTCTCCAAATGAATAATTGTACAAAGTATGTCTTTTTCTCTTTTAGTTGTTTAGGAGTCTGGCTGTCAAAGAAGTATAATCCCACCACTCCAAGTGGTCCTCATGAACACTAGCAGAGAGGAAGGCTCTCTCCCATTCAACACATCTCCCTAGAAAGTTACAAAGCCACTTTAAAATCTAGGATACATTAGAAAGGTTACTTCATCTACAAGGTAAGAGTTCAGGTCAAACCCAGGACAACAGTCAGAATAAGAAAATACCTGATTACAGCTGGGTGAAATTAGGTATTTAGGCAAACAGTAAGACATAAGCAACATTGGTAACTGCTGAATCAGCTGGATTTAGCTCTGTCACAGCAGAGATGTCACAAGCAGAGTGAACTGGGAAACTAATTACTTTAGATATTTTTTCTTTTTTTTCTTCCTTTTTTTTTTTTTTTAATTTTTCTAGAAAAAACAAGGTAATGCTTGAAAAATTCTTCTATACCAGAAACAGAATGCTTCACTTACAAACACCATTCATAAACAGGACATAAACCCCAAAAGTATTATTAAATAAATAAAGAAAGTGAAAAAATAAGGAATGGCAGATTTGAATATTCTTGTTTTAGTTGCCCAATGGAACAAGCATTATTTAAGCAGTGTGAAGGCAGATTGCTATCTTTACCTCATTGAATAGTAACTTATTCTGTGAATAGCCCCCATGGAATAACAGCCACTGCTCAAGGATTCAATAGCTTAATGAACATAACAAGACTGGCACAATCTGAAGCTTAATTTGCATGTAGTTTGAATATTTTTGCGTTATTAGTTTCATTTAAAAATAAAAATACATGTAAAAGTAACAGCAATTCAAGTGTCATTTGGCTTAACATATATTTTTCTAGGAATTCTTATACTATCCAAATTTGCTAATTGCTAGGACTTGTGCAGCTAAAAGGAGAAATAAATGTTAAATGAAAATATCCTTTTTGTTTTTTAATACGTAATTAACACAGGCTTTTCTAGCTTCAAAACTGGCAAATCTATCCTCTTGAAAAATACTCACGTAATTTTCATGCTACAAATTAAATTTGGTGTGGTTATGCTTTTAGCACTCAACAAGTAAAAGCTTGCAAATGAAAAGCTGAAGCATAAAGGTATGGCAAGTCTCATTTAAGAAATCAAAATCTTTGGGAAAGAGGAATTCTCTCCTGCAGAAGTCAAGAAAAGCTGCTAATAATTAAATACTGCTTTTGATTAACACTTTACACTACATATTTATTTTGAAAGTCCTTATTTAAGCAGATCATGATATAAAACTAATCAAATCACTGTACTTCACTGCCTTATGATGCCTGGCTAATAACCACACAACAGTTGGAAACTGTCAAAATATTTTACAGCTCAATTGTAATTACCATCCAAGTCTAAGCATGCAGTAATTGGGCGTTAGCCATGTTCTAGGGGTGTTACAGCAATACACAGCAGTCAGTTCTTCTGTTTCATTTTTTACACGTGTAAAACTCCTGAATGATCCCCAGGATCTACTTCATAAAATTTTGAATTAAATATTACTACGTTGTCTGCAGAGATCTCCCTTCCCCCCCCCCCTTAATAAAATAGAGTATTTGTGTCAACATTTTAAAAATCAGCTTAACATTTGGAACTACAGAATTTGTTCAGCAGCTTTTTTTTTTTCCTAGTTTAAATTCCCTTAAGTAAAAAAAAAATATACTGTCAGATAAATAGAAATTAAACATTTTGAGCAAAATATTACATGGTAAATATAGTAATATTAAAAGCTTTGAGACAAACTGCTGATTTTGACTTCAAGGAACAAATTTTGCTGGTCAAAAATAGAGAAAATATTCCAAGCTGCTGAGAGAAAAGAAGTACTGCTACAATATGGTAACATGAGGAACTTGAAAGGGTTTTTAGCATGTACTATTATAGATGTAATGCTCGTAATACTCATGAGTATTGTATACAGATGATAGCCCAATAGGTCTTCCTGAACAGACAACTCTATAGGGGCTTCTAATTGTTTAGCGTTGGTATTTCTAAGGCAGTATCAGAGATACAGATTCATGATTCACTGATCTTTCAACACTATTTGAACCATTAATCCATGCATTAACTGTCACTAATGCCACAGTGACAAGACAGATGACATCACTGGATCCCTAATACATTACTGTCCAATGGATTAAAACCCTTAAGACATGTTATGCCTTTGAGCTGACAGGTTATAAATGGAAAGAAGTGTTAAATTTTAAGAGTCCTTTGGACTTAATTTACATAGTTGGGTTAAATAAAATCAAGCACTCTTGAAAGAAAGGCTCTCAGTTGGTCCCAAGATGATGCAATGATTAACATGCTTCTGGTGTGAGCTGTTCGTGATTCCAAATATTCATCTGCAGATGGGACTAGGAAACACCTAGATGGAAAGACTGCACCAGAAGGCTTCAGTCTTCCAATCAGTAATACCAGTGCTATTAGAAGGAGCTGTGGGGGAAGGTATCAATTGCTCTCCCTTGGCTTGGGGGGAGAGATGAGTTTTATCAGAGGACCCCAAGGAGCTATAGGGGGGAAAATCTCAGCCAGCACAAATGCAGAAAACTCAGGCTCAAGTCTCATACATCATCTTTAACAAGTCTGATCACATCCAGGTGTTGCAACATGTAGAGCACTTATCATTCACGCATCTCAGTCTCTTGCAGTATTTTTCACTGCATGAGCACCTCAGGATAGGTGGAGGAGGGAAAAGAAGGGAGCCTTCATTCCTACACAGGAATTTCCATGCTTTGGGAAGTGTAAATTAGAGCATTACTACTAGTCTGACAGTAAGTTTGCTAATAAATGTGTAGCAACATATCTAATTGCATAAGAAGAGATTAAATTATTATGACAATCTTTTAAATAGGGAGAATAAAGAGAAGAGAAAGCATACGTAAGGGAGAGCTCTGGTAACATGGCAAACTAGCTGTAACTTCTAAACTTTGATAAATGTGTAAGAGCCAAAGTATTTTATACTTTGTTGATACTGCTCAAAATAAGCTTCCAGTGGAATCTACAAAGTTTGTTCTAATACTGAGTATTAGTTCCAAGCTAGATGAGTTTCTAAAAGTTATTTAAAGGTGTAGGATCCATCACCTCAAAAAAATGGAGTTTGCAGGTTACTAGGCAACTCTCTGCAGCAGAAGCGTGACCCAAGACATGACTAGTAAACAAGTACAGTGACATCACCTGACTAAGATCCACCTTGCCTTTAAAGTTGCACAAGGGGGGAGTTCAAAGAGCAGTTTTGCCTACAGTTACAATAAAATTTACAGACTACTCAAATAGAAGTGCTAGTGGCAGAATGATGAGTTGATAAAAATACAGTGTGCATGCTACTTCAGTCATAGGGTAGTTTCTCACTGAGAGTCACGTAAGTTTGGGGGTTTTACCATTTGTAAATACTTAGAAGTCATTTTGCAATGATTTCTATTATCTCTTATTTATAAAACCTTGGCAGTGTTAAGTGCTGCTACTGTTTCATAGCTTTTCAATCCCTTCTGCAAGTTTGCAGGGAAAAGAGGAGGCCACTGGACTCAAAAGAAGAGTTTAGGTAGACAAGATCGCTCTCCCAGTACCCCTTCTGCAGCTGGTAGAGATGGGTTGTTCAGAAGACTCTTCAGAGCAGAAGTCTGACCTAGATGCTCCACACTGCCCTTAGGGGATGCTGTCTCTGCCCACACATTATGGAAAACTCCAGAGATCTCTTATGTCCTAAATCAGACATAAGCAATACAGTTGTAACTAACTTCACTACAGAAAGAGGTCAAAAGTGACATTCTTATGGAATCTAAACCTACAACTGGCGGCCAAAATCACCAACCATTTTTCAAAAGAATCCTAAGTTGAAAAGTACAAAACAGAAAATGAGACCATAGTAGGATTTGACCTGCCTCCTACCCCATTTTTACTCAATAAATATGAAAATAGCCCATTTTAAATATAACTTTTTTTAAAAAAAGCTAATCTATTTCTCAAATAGTTCCCAAGCAGATATGAATTTTCCAGCATTATTCATTTCACCTGGGTGGGGCTCCACACAGAGCCTGTCACTCTTGCCAAAAGCAGCAGGGACAATGTTCAGGAGTTTAAAGATGTGAAATTGCTAAAAACTGGTCAGAAAGCAGACCCACTGCATGTTCTTTGTTTCTTTACTCTTTTTCTTCTGTATTGGGCATGAAATATTGGCAGAGCAACTGTCTCAGACACAGTGGAAGTGAAACAAGTAGTGATGAAGAACAAATTACATGTCATCTGTGCACAAAAAAATTGCACAACACCCAAGATCTGGAGCAATATATTTCATTTGTCTGGGGACCAGTCACAGTACTGGTTTCCTCCAGAAAAAGAAGTAAACATTCCTCCTAAAAAGATGAACGTGCTCTGAAGCAAATCACTTAATGTCCTATGTGCTGTATGGGTTCTCAGACTCTTTTAAGTACTTGCAAAAAGACAGATTCTAAGTGTTTTTAAATCAACCAATTCTATGTCCAAGGAGCCCAGAAATGGAAGAACATTTCAGAAACTTGGAAGCTCTCACTGGAATTATCTTCTGATTATTCATTATTACTCACACCTACGTCACATTTTGGTTCTAAATTTGAAACCAAGAGTAAATATGCAAACATAAAAAAAGATACTGTAGTAATAATAAAACCTAATTTTAGTAGGCAAACCTCAAAACCTGTTTTTTGTAAAAGCCTAACATTGTTGCTAGAAATAAATGTAAAAACAGTTAAATGCATTTGCAGAGAAAACTCCTTCCCTGGAAACCCCATAAAAGCATTTTTTTTTCTTTTTACTTTTTTTTTAATAATAGTCCATTAGCATTTTAAGTACAATAGAAGCATTGCTGTTACAGTTACAAGAATTTGAGCATTGAAATGATATTTGGTTTGCTATAGTTTTATACTTAAGCCTATTGATTGGGTTCTGGTCTACACACCCACGTCTCAATACAAAGGATAAAGTCACATTATGTTACTGAGTCGTTGCTGTCAATGAAAATAATGACAGACTACTTACCAATAGTACAGAGTACCATATGGGCACTTTAGAAATGCATCAATTCTTCAGCGTTACTTTAGAGCGATAAAACCAAAGCTTTTCGTGGAGTTCTTGAGAGCACTTTGGCAACTTTATGAAAAGGGGTCACAGTGTTATTAAATATGGTTGAGTAATTAAGCATATTCTAGGATGAAACACTTTAATCATGATCTGCTAAGCCATCTGTATCAAATTACTATCTGAATTCACTTTTTAGAAAGTTTGCACGCAGACAATAAAGTTATATTTGTTATATAGAAAGGCATACATGTAATAAATATACCTTTCTATATAACAAATAACCATACTTATTATAGTAACAAATATACCAAGATATAAGTTTATATATACCTATATATACACACACAGAAAGAAAATATACACACTGTATCTCTCTATAAATATATATATTAAAAAAATAACTAAGGTCACTTGAAAAAACAGAAACACATTCTTACTATCTGTTTTGTAAGTAAAAATTACTTTGATTATGCTCCAGAAGCATAAAATACAAGGCAGCTAATCAGGAAAAAAAAAAAAAAAAAGGAATACAAAAATATTACACTATTTTTATTTACAATTATTTCAGGTGGTGTAACATTCTGGGATATTTTTAAAGTTTGATTGGCTGAGTTGGATTTCAAAGATCTATTTGCACTGAAGCAGGTCAGGAAACATGACCTTTGCAAGACTAAGATTACAGTTCCTTGACTCAGAGGTGTTGATGAAGTGAGGGAGAATGGAGATTTTGCCTGGCCCACCAAAGAAAAGGAGACCGTACTCTTGCTTGTGGATTGCCCTTCAATGATACAAAAGACAACTAAGGAACTAAAAACTGCTCTCACCTGCCCCAGTTCATACTCATGGAAACTTGGATGAAAAGATTTCACTGCTCAGGAACTTAATTCAGGAGCAACTAAAGGACTTCAACTTCTTGTTGCCTTCAGTGGACTCTGCATGAAGTCTCATGAACATTTACAAAAAGCCAGGTGCCTAATAGTCACCATCCAACTGTTATTTCAAAATACATTTCTAAGTTTTTGCTGTTGCAAATATGACAGCCTTTCACATAATTGTGCATGCATAATCAATGCCAGCAGTTATGCAGACACTTGTGAGCTTAATGTCTGTCCCTACAGTGAGCCCACAGAGAAATAAAGACTACTTTCTACAGCCACAGTGGGCGTGTATCCACTCAATTCAAATAGCAGAGTTATATGCTCTTGGTGCTAAAGGTGCCAGGCATGCATATAAAGTTGTTCCTACTCCCAAAATCAAACATTACAGTATCTTCACTAAGGTAACAAAAATTACTAATGAGGCTTCCAGTACCTAAAGCCATGTTCTTCAAGATATTCAATCTGAGGTGACAACTTTTTCTTTTTTTAAATATCTGTTGAAAGACTCCTTTTTTGGGAGATGGTAGACGTGTTACAACTACCGAGTTTACAGTGGCATGTCTGTCATCAGCTACTGGGTAACCCACAGCTCGCCTCATCAAGTTCTGCTCTAAAGGAGTATGGGAAAAGGCAGGATAAGCTTTATTAGAAGATGTTTTACCATGATACATCCTCTGAATCCAAATGATTTTTCTACAGAGAGAGACTTCCCTCTCAACAGTATAGATGTCTTTAAAGTGTAATGTAGGCATTTAATCAGTGGGTGTTTAATCAAGCTTTTAAATATTACAGTTGAACTTCTATTATATTAAGCTCACCAATATTTTTCGTAACATTTACAACATGATTTCCTTAATTACTTCAGTTTCTAGCTAGCTCCTTTAAAGCCCTTTCACTGAGCTAGAGCACATGATTTCATTCACACTTTAAAAGCCTTTCCCACGCATGCTTTTCAAAGCTGATTTTCTGAATTATACATATGAACTATATTTAAAATTTGTGCATTATTCATTACTACAAACTATGAAGTATCATTTAGGAATTAACACAACTATCTACTAAACTGCAAAATAGCTCTTGTCAATAATGAAACCAAGTGAGTTTTGAAGAATTGGTTGTATTTTTAAAAGGTAACCAAATACTTCTATAAAGTACAAAAATATTTCTCTAAATCTATCAAGAAAAAACGTATGCATGTCTTCTTTTTATTGAGATGAAAACAAATTCAGTATATCTAACAGGCTCATAAAGTATAAAACTACTTAAGATATATCAGAAAAGAGTTCTGCTTTAAATATATTTTCAACCTTTTTTTTTTCCCTTTCTGTAACAGTCTCTATATAGAGTGTTTGCACTGTATGCATTTGAGATCCATCTATATGCTTCTGCACAGGATAAACCAAATAAAAAAATACAAGCAGGATCTGGATTTTGTATTCACATGGCTTATTCTCCATAGAAACAACATTACCTTTTTTCCTTATATACCATTTATGTGCTTTAAAATAGCTCAGAAAAAACATGAATCTAAAATATGTTACAGCACACAAACCCCTCAGCTCATATAGCAATAGTTGCAGAGAACAGATCATTCTTCTGAAAGAGTAGAAAAAAATATTTAAAGGGAGGCAGTGAGTCAAAAAACATGCATGTAGCTTGACTTCAATAAAACCTGGGATCACTCAGTTCCTTTGGATTGTTTTCTATTTATTTTCTTTTCTTTCATGAGGTTAATTTTTTAGGAAATTGTTGTTCCCCCCCCCCCCCCCCTTTTTTTTTGTCACCACAGACACTCCCTTTAGGCAACCCGTGCATCAACAATCCTCCCACGTTCAAAGTCGGCTACATCTGTTGCTCTTTCCCATTGTTGAAAATTCCTGCCTTAATCCTATTTGACTTTATTCATGCAAAGGTCATCCTGAATTCAACAAATGGAGGAGCGATAGCAAGCACACTGTTGAACATGGCTAAAAAATGCTGTTGTAGAACATGCAGCTAGTGTGCCGGCGCTATCTCAGAAGTACTTGCTTTATTATGCAGCTTCTAGTCCTCATAGCTGTGTTGCAATGTGAATTGGCAACATTATTTCTTCTAGCAACTCAGGAATACAACAATTTCCTTCTAACTGGCTTGATTCTCTCTCCTTAAAAAGATTTGCACTTAACTCCTATTTGCTAGTGAGTATGCGTACAACATACATATATAATATTTGACTGTTTCACATGCCCTAGGGTTTAGCTTCTGGCATATATGGCTTCCTTATTTCTCCTGGTTTTTACTTCTCAATATATCTAGCTTCACAAATCTATTTAATTAACCAGCCCATCTAAAACTAATGGTGATCACTTTTAAATAAATGAGGCAAAATTCTGCCTAAAAATACTTTTACAAAGCAGGGCAGAACCGCTAATACAAACACCTCATTTTAGGGCCATCACCGTACTGTAGATTTGCTCACAGAAGCCGTCTATTTTGGTTTTAGGCTCATTTTTCTTCCCCAGCAACAGAAAAATAAAAGCATTCTAGCTCAGACCTGTGATTTATTCCTATAGTTAAGTATCTGATCCAAACCAAAGAAAGATTAGCAGGAACAGTGAATTAGTAAGCAAACCAAAGTTAACCATCAGTCTAATTTATGAAGGGAAGATAATTATTTTTGTAATATGTCCATAACCCATCATGACAGAAGCAAAGGAATATTTATTCATACATACTTATTTCCAATTTGAGGTGCTTGCCAACCATGATGAACCAAACCCACCCTTCAGGCAAGCAGAGAAAAAGGCTATTGTTAGTCTCGGTCCTTCACGGAGCACTTCGCTGGGGGCTGCAGACAGTGGAGAGTGCACCCAAGACTTGAACTATCTAAACCAGTTCCACAATAAAGCTAAAAGTTAAATGCTACAATAACGTCAGCTTATTCAAATTGTGTTTAGGTCCTCGTTAGGTGCAAGGGAACACTGGAAAAATCAAGTCTTATCAGGTTTTTGTTGTGAAGATTTGGGGGATTTTTGTTTTGATCATAGTTTAAAAAACGTCTTAGGAGAGTAGAAGTGTTCCTTCTTCTACCTTTAAAGAGCAAAGCTTGAACTAAACAGGAGTAATAGTCTGTGAAGCCAAGCATGCAAATCAAAGCCCTCCACGTCCTTTGAAAAGGTTAACATGAATGGCAGGAAGGTGGTTATCCTCCAGTACCTATGCCAGGAGCCCACAGCCCCACACCATCTGCCTGCCTCCTCCCAGCTCCCTTCCACCGTAGGAGCAAAGGCAAATAACTTAAAGGGAATAAATAAAAGGCCCTCATCATGGATAAGGATTTTCAGATTACGTATCCCAGAAGCTAGCCCAGATCTCACTTTGAGCTAACCTAATGTGGTTGTTTTTCAAATGCTTTGGCAGGCCATGGCTGCCTCGCCTGACCAGCGGTGTTTGTACCTAATCCGGCTTGTCCTCTGCAAGAGAAACTAAACAGTACCATGAAAGCATTGACATTTAGGAACTGCAGCGCTCCAGAAACTTTAATGCTCCCAGCAGCTCCTAACTTCTTCCTTACATTTGTGTACCTTAGGGATATTTAAAGCACAGATTTCAGGCAAATAACTTTGGCACCTCCATCAGGAGACCAGTCCCCTTTGGAACCTGCAGAAATGGGTGCAATGAGACACTAGTCCAAAGGCAACGCAGAGCCCAGCTCACACTCCCTGCTCTCCCTCCAGACATCCCCCACTGTCACTCTCGCGGTCTCTCTCTCTTCTAGGACTTCCAAGTATTCAATTCACCTCCTAATGTAGGAAGCTACATCCCAGAAAAGGCAGTGTGGGTGTTCCCACCATCCAAAGGCCATCTCTCCTCTGACCTCAGCAGCCTTGAAGCAGTTCCTGGATCAGGATACATGTCTTATTTGACCAACCTTGCACTTGTTGGTAAGACAGACTACTGGGCACTTCATTCAAGGAAACTGAAAGGTTTATATAAATCATCACATATATTTACATGGGAAACATTAAAGAAATTCTAGTATTAGTATAATTTCTTGAATAAAATATGAAAAAAGTATGTTTTGTTACAGTCTACCTACATGCAATGGTGCTGGCATTTGAATAGCACATAGCAACAATATTCCCCTTTACTTCATCACACAATACACTCTATGCCTGTTGGCTTTTCCGGTTTCCACCAGAGATGGATTTTCCTCTCACAGAATGGTGCAGTTTTAGACTTCCAAGATGAAATAAAGCATATAAAAGTACTGCCATTGCATATCTAAAGAGCATATTTTTCTACAAGAAGTGAAGTAATATCTTACAATGACAAATCTGAGTACTGTAATTTATAATGTAAGTTAAATATAAAAATATGAAAAGTAAGGCTTTGAATGTCGTAAGACTGGTTAAATTACCAAACCTTATTTGCACAGACATTTTGCAGAAGTGCTAACTGGTGCAAGTTTCCTATAAATATGTTTCATTAGAGCTTAAATCAGCTAGCTTCCCTGGCATGAGATAGCAGACTATCACTGGGCATGCAAACAAATTAATTTTGGTTTTAAAATGAGAGAGAGAGAGCTTAAACAATGATGGTGACAAACAGAAACGTTATTATTGGCTTTGGACTATTATGTGAATGTGCATTCTCCTTTTCTGCCAACTTAAAAGGCCACCACAAGCTCTTGTCTACAAGCACCGAAACCAATGCCTATGTTTTCATGATTATCAGCAACACAGTGACTTTCATAAAGGAGAGAATGGTGTATACATTAATATGACAGCCTTAAGCTTATTTATCATAGTGTCCTGGTGCTATATACTTTCATCAGTTGCTAGGTATAACTCAAAATCTATCCAAGGACAAGTTCAAAAACATCCTGTGGCCTGATACAAGCTCCATGTCTGTTCACATAATCATGTATTTCCAGAGAAACACCTATTGCCAAGACTGGAGTGCAGGAGTTTCATCTACTGAGATATTCTGGGTAGCCCGGCAGGCAGCTGTGAGATGGCGATCTGTGAGCTACCAAATCCCAGGCTGACTAGTCAGCCTCCAGTAGCCACTCTGTAAAGTATGTGTCTAATGAACATAGGTTTCCACACCCTGAAGACTTGAGAAAGGATGTGAACCAAGCTGGATTCACCAACCATAACATACCTGTTGACTTTCATGGAATCACAGATTAGTTTGGGTTGGAAGAGACCTTAAAGATCATCTAGTTCTACCCCCCCTGCCATGGGCAGGGACACCTTCCACTAGACCAGGTGGCTCAAAGCCCCATCCAACGTGGCCTTGAACACTTCCAGGGATGGGGCATCCACAACCTCTCTGGGCAACCTCTTCCAGTGACTCACCACCCTCACAGTAAAGAATGTTTCCCCAACATCTAATTTAAATCTACCCTCTTTCAGTTTAAAACTGTTACCCCTGGTCCTATCACTACACTCCCTGTTAAAGCATCCCCCCCATCTTTCCTGCAGGCCCCCTTAAGTACTGGAAGGCTGCTATAAGGTCTCCCCAGAGCCTTCTCTTCTCCAGGCTAAACGACCTCAACTGTCTCAGCCTACCCTCATAGGGCACATGCTTCATGGCCCTCCTCCGGACCCGCTCGAGCAGGTCCATGTCTTTCTCATGTTGGGGGCCTCAGAGCTGAATGCAGTACTCCAGGTGGGGTCTCATGAGAGCAGAGTAGAGGGGCAGAATCACCTCCCTCGACCTGCTAGCCACACTTCTTTTGATGCAGCCCAGAATGCCACTGGCTTTCTGGCTGTGAGTGCACATTGCTGGCTCATATTCAGTTTTTCATCCACTAATTCCCCAAAATCCTTCTGCTCAGTGCTGCTCTCAATCCACTCATCACCCAGCCTGTACTTGTGCTTGGCATTGCACTGACCCATGTGCAGAACCTTGCACTTGGCCTTGTTGAACTTCATGAGGTTTGCATCAGCCCACCTCTGAAGCCTGTCAAGGTCCCTGTGGATGGCATCCCTTCCCTCCAGCGTGTTGAGCGCACCATACAGCTTGGTGTTGCTGGCAAACTTGCTGAGGGTGCACTCAATACCACTGTCCATGTCACTGACAATGATGTTAAACAGCGCCAGTGCCAATACCGACCCCCGAGGAATGCCATTGTCACCTTTCAGTAGGTTAATGGTAACTGCAGTATCCAGAAACTCGATGGATTCATGAGCCATCAACATGAGCCTTGGCTACAGTCTGGCAACAAACTGAAACTACCACATAGTAGGAAAAGCCTTTCTCAGAATGGTTTCCTGAAGGGAAAGGCATATGCTATCCTTCCAAAAAAGTGAATGAGCAATGCCAATCCAGTGCAGGAGCTATTTTCTTTTAACACTTAAAAATAACTATAGTTGAGGGTGATTATCAGTTTCCTCCTGTTCCCAGTAAATAATTCTTCACCTCCCACAGAAATGCAGTAGCATTCCTGCCCCCTGATTATCACAAAGGCAATAAAATCCATGATTGTCTAGAGACACATGACTTCAGCTTCTCTACTATGGGACACAGTTGCTGACTCTGGAACTGATGCCTGGATCTTATTTCCAATAAAGTCAACATAATGTAGGGAAGATAAGATACTAAGACTGGCTGAGATTTCAGCCAGTTGGAGTTGATATGTGTATTTTTTAATCAGCTAAACCAATGACAGGCACTGATATACATGTTATGCACTGTTCTGATACCACTTTTTGAGCCTGAACTTTTTTGTTCAATTTTTTTCCACAAAGTCAATAACAAGTGGAAGAAATTTAAAGTCTCCATCACCTCTGTGAAAGGCAGAACCTGGTTATCCAAACCACGTCAAGAACAGTAACACATATATGATGGTAACAAGCCCAAAAAGGCTTCAATTGGGCTTGACAGCACTGTAGCAGGTTGATGATTGAAGAGCTTAATTATAGCTTTGCAGTTTGTCAGAGTCACCTAAATATAGCCAGCACACCATATCTTCAAGCCATTTGAGATGATTAACTGTGGGATTATTCCAGGCTTTCAGACATTTGCATTTTTAGGCTCTCACTGATGATTCAGATTAGTTTACAGGAGGCATAGAAGGAAGACAGGAGAGAATCAAGATACTCCTTTAGGAAGTGCAAGTAGGCAATAGTATTTGGAAACAAATCTTCCTCCCAACCCAGATATGGCAAAGACTGAGCTAATACTATGGGGCCAAGAGCTGGCTGGACCTTTATGGACAGCTAGACCCTGCCTTATCTCTGACAGGTAACTGTCCCTTCCTCACCAATAGAGATGACATCAGGATCTCTAAGTAATCAAAAGGGCCTCCTCAAAGGGAAGACATTAAAGAGGCTTGGATAGAGTTTGCTACTCCAGTTAACTGATTGCTCAGGGAAGCAGTGCAAGGCAAACATTTAAAAAAAGATCAGATGAATACTGGAGATACTTGGAAGCTGTCTGGACATGGTCCTGGGCAACTGGCTCTAAGTGGCCTTGTCTGAATGGGGGGTTTGGACCAGATGACCTCCAGAGGTTCCTTGATGCCTATTTATTAGTTTCATGTTCTATCTTCACTGATCATTGAGTTCTTGAACAAGTTCTGTCCTGGAGTACCCTCTTTACCCTGCAGATACCACCAGATCAGAAGGTGCTTTCTGGAATTCTGCTTAGTTTTACATGAAACTTTTACACAGAACGGTCTTGTACAGCATACATCTCTGAACAAAGGAACTAGAAGGATTTTGATTTTTGTCATGTCAGGAGTAATAGGGGTAATTAATTGTGGATACGATTCCAGGAAAACCTAAAAATAGCATTCAGCTGTTAAAAGACCATACAACTCCCTTAAAAGAAAGCCTTTTGCAATTCACATAGATGAATTAGCTTAAGTCTATTCTCAAATGAGACATGTCCAAGACTGCTGACTGCTAAAAATTCATTGTTTTACTCTTCTCTTTCATTACCACAGACACTGCTGTTAGAAATTAAGAAAACATACACACATGCACACACACACAAATAAAAATGTGTGGGAAGTCAGATATGCCTCAGGCAAGAAACACCTTCCACCACTACTTGGGTAATGGTAAAATGTTGGATTCAGGCTATGATGTTTCAACAGCAAACAAAATTGCACTTCTGTGGAAGTGTTCCTATACCCACAATGCAAATGCTAGAAGGCTCCTTGCAGCTGATCACTGAACGAAGCAATTTTGGTGTCCAGCCATACCCTAAGGATTTGATTTTTGGGTGTAGACTTAGGAAAATATCAACCTTTCTTGCCCTGCTTTTAAGTTGGTATTTAAATTCCTCGGAATTTCACTACTGTTTTCAACATCTAAGAGTTTTGGGGTTTTTTTTAATAGAGTAACAAAATTTCAAGTATTTGGAACATGTATCTTGAGTAGAAACCTGTCGTGTGTCAAATAGTCTTTCAGGAAAAATTTCCACCTAATAAACTTGCTGATATATGATGTTAATAACAGCATTTGTATTTTTTGTGTTCAGCAAATGTGAAGAACACCATTAGCATGTGAAGGAAAAATGAGCTCCAAATACTCTGTCAAGGATTTGCAGAAACATTTTTGGAGTCTTTTTCCTTCAGCTCTAAAGTTCTAATATTAATACTGTGTTTGTGTAGTTTCTGCTCTGCAGCCATTTCCTATGAAGACAACCAAGACAGGGAATTGAGCATTTTGAGACACTTTGGTTCTGGTCAGAGTTGTAGCAGAGGCTTTCTGTGCACAGCGATCTTGGACAAAACACTGAGTAAGATACATTATTTAACCTCCCTTTACCTAAGTTTACCTCCATGGGACTATTCCACCAAGATAAGGGTGTGTGTTAAGTTCATGCTTGTATAGTGCCTATAGCTTTTGATGGGAGTTTTTTCAGAGTTGCTAAACATTGTTACTATTCTTGAGTAATAAACAAGTTATTTGTGCCAACAGCCCAAGTCCTACCTGGGCACTATTTTGTACTGCGGTGTAAAGAAATTATTTAATTTTATTTTCTTTTAAATGTCAGTACTTTTCCAAATTCCAAAAAGCATTCCAAGTAAAGTGCTTTTGATCTAACATTATTATATCATCTTTGAGCAAAACAATTCAAGCATAGAAAAAAGACGGCTTACAGAAATCTTTCTGAATTGCAAGTGACCATACAATATTTTAACACACTCAGTCAGTGAAACTTTTCACTGTAGCTGTAGTATAATAAACCAGGATGCTGCATCTGCTTTGGAGCCTTCCCTAATGGTCTCATATCCTCCAAAATCCTGTAAAAAAAATTAAAGGTCAGCATAGAGCTCCGTTTTTCCCCATGGTCCTAATGAATATCAAAATTTCAGTACTTGGACTTTTGCTGATCTCAGCTGTGCCTCAGCATCACTGGCAGAGAGGTGGGCTGCAAGCAGGCAGGCACGAAAATACTTGGAAACTAACACCCTGCAAAAGAGCAGGAACTACCCAACTTTGTTCATAACAGCACAGTCTTCTCAGTGAGTTCAATCCTGCATCTTTTCTTAATCAATTTCAGCTTTCAGACAATCTAAAACTTAGTCTGGGGTGGACAAAAACTACAACAATCAAACACAGTAGTAATATGTTATTTCAGCACAATGAAGACATGAAATAAAGGAGAGAGACATATTTCCTTGGATGCAGACCTGTAAAAAACCCCTCTCAATCAATGAGCAATGGGGGCACAACCTCCATCAAGCAACGTGATAATATCTCCTCCACAGATGTCTTTTCTCTGGCTGGTAGTACCAGAATGCTTTACTTTGGCCACTTTACTTTGACCCAAGGGCCAGACTCCACCAGAAATCAAATAATGTGCAATATTTTTCATACAGAAACTCCAGCAAACAGGATCAAACCCCATCTCAGAACATTATATAAAACTGCTATGCTTTGATTTCATATTTCCCTGATTGTGGTTTTGCACATTAAGAATAACTTGTGAATTGTGCTTGCAGCCTCACTACATTAGGGTTTTTGCTGTGAGCAGACACAGATTAGATTTCTGGTCTCATACTCTTTACCCTGACTGAGGGGTAAAACAATAGCAAGATCAGAGCCTGAGCAGACAAGAACATGTCAGCGATTTGGGTGAGTAATTAAGCAATGAAATGATAGGTGTGACAAGTAGTTTCATTCAATTCTTAAATTAAAGTACAGCAGCTCCAATACAAGGCAAAACATGACAATGTGCATAAATTGGGCGAGATGCTCGAAGGGAAGCCTTCTGTCCTCATCTTCCTACCCTTCAAAACAAGCAGTCCGCACGTAATTAATTTTTAAGAAGGGCCCATTAACATATATGACTGAATGCTTATTTTGTTTAAAAAAGCACAAGCGGTGCTAACTGCTGAAACACTAGAGTTGAAATTCACACCGACAGAAGTTAGCTGTTGTAATCCTAAAATACCTACACCTCACACCACCCTCATCAACAGACGCTAACTCATGTTTTCCCTTGACAAATACAGATATATGTGCATATGTAAGTATGCTTAGTCTGGGCATTCCTAATAAACAGTTAATCCAATTTAAAGTAGACCATCTTCTTTTTTTTAAATTACTTTGACATAACTATGGAATTGGACATATATAAATCCCAATACAAATAAACAGTATCCAGTACTAAGCTCTTAAAACCCAGATTTATGACAGAAACACGGAAACAGACTCTTCAATAGGGGCAAGGCTTAGTGGCATTACAATAGATCAAGACAAAGTATTGTTCAATATGATTTTCTTCCTTCTCGATGGCATATCCAGCTGTCCTGTCACGTTTGTTACTAGAAGACTCTTTTCTTTGAAACTGCAGTTGCTGATACTGTTGTCATTAAATCCTTAAAGAAAAAACACAAGCTCCTACTGCTGCTCTCTCCCTATGAACCAGCAAGTGAATAGAGATGAGCCAGCACCTTATTAAGTATAAGCAAAGCTTTCAAGATGGCCTGCAGAAATACGTAGGATGTCTACAATACACATAAAGGTACTGTTAATAACAAAGATGAAATTTTGGTATGAAAAACCTACCTTAGGAGAAGAAGAAAGCTCCCTCGATGCAGGAATAGCTGACATGTTCTCACTCATGCCTGTGTCTGTCTTTGGCAAGAGATTTGGTGGTTCAGGAGCCTTTCTTTTCATCTTCTTTTCGGGTTCTTGCAGTGGAGCAACTTTAAATAAAGCAGGACTTGATTTTGGTTCATAAAACGGATTTGATCTAATTAAAAGAAGGGAAACATATTTCTTTGCTATATCCTTGGAATTACAACCAAAAAATAAGACCTGTTTAGAGAAGCCGATGACTAAAATGCTTTTATTATACCACATAAGAATATATTTTACCTTTACATGCATTTAGATACTGCTTTTTCATACAATTGAAAAGCGAGTTACAACAGTTAAAAACTGTGTTAGGCCAGTTTCCATACATTTTATAAAGTCCTATAAATTACGGAAGTTTTATCAATTGCATAAATCTAACTCTTCAATTATACTTCACTATCTATCAAAGAGTGATCTGATTTACAGACAAGCTCAATACCAACAAATTTGAGTGAAGTTGCTGGCTGTTTAATATTTTAATGAACAGAATTAAGAATGATTCATGAGAACAGAGTTAATCTGGCCGATCTTATATGCATGCTTCAACACGGCTTTAGAGGCCTCGCTCTTGGCTGTCCAAGCCTGAAAGTTTTGGCTTCCATACACACAGAATCCACATTGAGTATATTTTAAACTCTGCAGCACACAGGCATCACACCATTTCAAGAAAACTCTTTGGATAAGAGAATAGTGTAAGAAAACCACAGCTGACTTGCGTATACCTCTCTACAGATACCAGCAGCCATCATCTGTCTATTTTGAAAGTGCTTTTTATAACTGAACCTTGTTTAAGAAACACAGTAAACATCTTCCACCAAGTGGATGCACTCCAAAGAATTATTCTTCTTAACTCTGGTGTTCACGTTGCAACTCCGCATTTGTTCCACCCTAAGTAAATACTTCTACAGTGTCTGCAGACGCTATCTATTAGTTTGATACATCAATATCAACCAATAATACATCAAATAATGGCTTCTACTACACACTTTGAAGAGCCAGCAATTTTGTATCCTGCCAAGGATACTTATGAGAACCTTCTTTGCACCAAATTATTTTACTCATAATTCTCAATTTTGTATTTTGCAATCCAAAACTGGATGATTAATTATGAAATTGATATGTTAATTCATTTCTAGTCCATACTTCCCCTGCAAGATATATTTATTTTATATCCCAAACTATGATTATATAACTAAGTCACTGCAATTCCCAAAGGTCTACAGTTATATAAAGCATAACTAATAATGTCAAATAACCTCAGTCCCTTGAATTCAACTCTAGATGGAAACAATAATGCATACAGCATTAGACAAGAGCCTATCTAGCTAGATCCATTTACAAATTTCCTCTCAAGATAAGAATCATGAGCAAGTACACACTGTTTTTAAAGAACTACAACAGCAAAATGTGGGCACAAGCAAAAAACCAACTATTCATCCAGCTTCCTTTCACACAACACCAAATTTCTTTCAGTTTTATGTACTTTTAGTATGAAAATGTCTTTCAATCTCACGGACTGATTTTAGAATTTATTTTTATGCAGTTTACCATCATCCTCTTTTCACTGAGAAAAAGCAAGCAATTAATAATCCACACCACAGAAAACACATCTACTTCTGAAAGGTAGAGTTTACTGAAGCACATAAGTGAAGACTGAGCATAAAGCCTCCAGACCTTTCTGAGAATCTGCCACTACTGGTTATAGAGAAAAAGATCTAAATTCAGATACTGAAGTGAAAGGAAAGACTAACACTAAAATAACTCATCTGCTGACTGACGGCAACTCTCAGGTGTTCTCACTTTGCTGCCCATCAAGCACAAAGCCACCAGTGCAATCAAAATTAAGGCAACATCAAAATAACAAGTTAAATAGAAACAGCTGGGTGTTTTCCATGGGAGGCAGTAGAGAAAGGAGGGTATTCAGGCTGGAGTGGAGAATGCACCTAGCTGTCACTAGCTCTAATTTAGCTGACAGCCCAGCTCAGCTGTCTTCAGACACCAGAAAGTTCAAAGGGAAGGGAAAATGAAGATAAAAGAGGTAAAGGCTGAAGAACAATGCGTTCTACAGGAGAGCACAAGGTTTTATTTAGTTCAACAAGTTAGCCTTCTGAACAGCAAACAGACACAGCATGTTTGGCAGGAAAGTAATTTACCTCTGTGTACTTGGAATTAGAAAGGTGTTAAAATTAATTTGGTGTGAGAAAAAACCCCACCACCTTATCAATGAGAGTAAAAAAGTTTGGAAGAACCACCTTTTGAATTTTTATGCTCCAGAATTGTCTGCACTGCATGTGTAAACTTGAAGGATTGTACCCTACTACATGCACAAGAAGGAAATGCTATAAGCAGACAAGTGACTGCCTTTTTTAGCTGGAGAAGAACTTACTTAAAAGCCAGACTAAACCCTCACATTTTGGTCATAGTATGGGCTGAACACATACACACTACTTTCCACTTTCCCCTCTGCACCGCTTTTAATTGGTCTTACAAATATTGAGAAAGATTTTTGAAAAATTAAGTTTAATACAGATAAAAAACCCAAAACAGTTCTTGCCCAAAGAGGCTATAAATTTTGAAGTCGTGGGGGCCTGATATATGTCGTAGAGTTTGCTCCAACAGCTTCCACATGGCTTTATAAGAAGCTAAGCATAGGAAAAGTCTAGCTGAAAAAACCCTTAGCTGAAAAATATTAAAGCACTTTTCCCTGAGGTCAGCTCCCATACTTTTTGCTTCTGTTAAGCTATTTAATTGATCCACACATGATTTGTCTAAGAGATACTAGACTGTCCACCACAAAATTAAAACAAACAAACCTAACAAATCTGACAAACTACCTGGCATTAAGATGTCACTGGGAGTGCGGTGGCTTGTGGCTTCTCGTGCAACAAGCAGCTTTGATAGATGGCAACTCGACAGTCTTTCCAATTAGACAGCATTATTCTAAGTCATGCAATGATTAACGAGATAAGAAGCCACAGAGCCAAATAATATCTGAAAGCAAGTTTTATTCTGACCAATTTAAAAATTATTTTGATCAGTATTACTGGTTAACTGAAAAAATCAACATTTCATTGAAGAGGAAAAACAAAGCTGTCAGTGTGGTAGGGTTAAAAGATCAGGTAATATTACCAATCAGAAATACTAAGGTTGAAAGCATTAAGTATTTGTGAGCTATTCTATTTTCAAATAATTCAACTTAGCAAGGTGTGCCGTCCTTTATTAACAGGTAACCACATACCACTGTGATTTTAATGTATAAAATTCAAAAAGGCCAAAGCAGTATTTTACACTAACATTCAAATGCCCAAACTAACAAAAGAAAAATATGTTCCTTATCTCTAGCTAGGTGTGAGAATTTAGCCAGAGGAAGTATGTTTTGAGAGTAGTTTTACAGCAGAATATACGTACTGGATCATCTAACTCCCTATGTACCATGCAATGTCTCACTATGCTTATGCTGGTGACTATGCTTTGCTGATGTGTGTTGTGATATCTTACATTTTCTTCACAACCATTAGTGAAATATGTTTCAATTAAGCCAATTACCCAAGGTAAATCCTTCCCAGAGGCACAGTGAGGGTAAGTACCTTCTTCAAGATTACAACAAGAATCTGTTACAAAACAGGAGTCAGAGTTCAGCTCTTGGGGCAATTTGTGTAAGCTCTGAGTCCAGAATCAGAACTAGGGATCTGCCAGAGTAGAGTGGGACAAGGGTCCTGATACTAACTGATGTGTCCATGTTTCCACAACACACCATCGTATTTCACACAAAATACAAGAGGAAAATGCCAAGTGGTGCATTAAGTGAACTCCAATGAAACATTTAAGAAGCAGGTATAAAAAATACATTGTGTTTCCTGAGCAACAGTAAATGTCTTTCAGGACCCCTCTATTTCTTATGCCTTCCATCTATCAGGTTCAAAACCACTCCTGGAGAAAGCACTAGACCAGCGGTAGTAAAAAATTATTAAAAACTACCCAAAACAAAACAAAATATCAGAAGAGAAGATGTTAGGAGAGAGGTTGAAAATAACATGCCAAGTTTTCTAATGCCGTGACATGACTCAGTTGTTCAGCCTTGTCTTGAATACACTGCTCAGGCCAAGTCAACACATCTTAAAATAGATACATAGCAGCAGAAATAACAGGGTCCAGAGACGTGCAGTGGAAATGATTAGAGAGATGAAGAGACTTCTGTATGAAGAGAGATTGAAAAAGTTAGCACCATTTAACTCAGACAAGTAATGGTGAACACGCTAGAGATATACACCACAGCAACTGTTTACGGCAGATAAATCCAGTACTACTAATTGTTGTTTTGATAAGCCAGCAGAAGAGATAGTGTATGGGATTGGAAAGGTAATTTATTTACAATCAATAAAAGGAAACACATTTCATATAAGATCTTGGTTTTTTCTGGAACACTCTGCCACAAACTGACACTGAAGCCTAGACTTTAATAGGATTCGGAAGAAGATTCGCCACTTATGTAGATAATAAAAGCACCAATATTCACATTAGATAAGAAACAATACACATCTGGACATAAACCCTCATGATTTAGGGCACACAAAAACTACCAACCGGCTTGGCCTATGAAAATCTTTCCATCAGTGCTCACCATACCTTAACAGAAACTTTCTACTGAAAAATTTGAAAATTAATGACATGAGGTAAGGCATAATAGTGCTTGTAGGTGTGAGTTAGTATCACAAGTCCTGTGTTCCTAGACTGGAGTTTTATTATTACACTTATTCCTCCAGAGTGTTTTAGTATAAACATTCAAAGGTTCTCCTTGCCACGCTTCTACCCAATACATTTAATAAATGGTCTCCATGTTGTTTTCAATGACATGGTGCTCCTGTAACCTGGGAGGAAAAGTGGAGAGGAAGCTACTTTGGGGGTCAGGACACAAAAACCTTATGTAAAAGATGTAAAAAACTATTTTACGGTGCTTTTTGATTCCTTATCCTTCCAACTTTCCATGGGACATTGCTTTTATAATGAAAACACAGATCAGATTTGTGTTCAAGTGGAATCCACCTACGGGGAGTTTATTTCAATCCTTGGAAAAAATAAAGGAATAAAGCAAATGTGGTTAGCTAAAATAAGAAGGCGGCTGTTGTAAACAAAGGGATAGAGAAATCTACAGTCCAGTACACAGAAAAAACAAGGCTGCCTGTTACAACACTGCTACGAGCCCATTTGGCACAGATTTGCTTAGGGTGGAAATGTGAGTATAAATATATAAAATAGAGCAAAATTCTTCACTTGCCCATCCTTGTAGCTTTTCCTCTTTCTGCTCTTTTCCTCAGTCTTTGCTGTCCTCTATACCTGTATCTTTGCAGGTGTAATATATTTTTTTCTCCCTGTAGATTCTGGTGATCAGTGAATGATCAGGGACACGTGGTGTGACCATCAACAGTGTGATCCCACTGTGCTCTGAAGACACAGCAGCCAGTGCTGTTTGTTCAGGCAGTGCCCTGATGAATGGAGCTGGCAGACACATCATTCCCCAATGCCCCCCCCCCCCCCCTTTTTTTTTCCACAGAACAAATGACAGCAAATCCATGGGCACAGAGCTTTAAAAGAAAAAAGCCCTGCAGGCTCCTTTATATGTTTCTATCAGAGTGCATGGGAATCCTTCAATTTCCTAGAATACAGCTATAAACAGAGAAACTTAAAGATGGTGATATGACACCTGTATTAATATTAAATATGAAAGCAATGCAAATGTCATGCCATGATAAATCTCATTAAATAATGTAAAACTAAATGTTAATTGCAGTTGTTGTCTGTAAAATTGCTCACATGTAATCACCATAAACTGTCTCATGAGTGGTGTGGCTGGTGACTAATGACCACAAACAAGGAGTAAGTATATACCTTCAAACCTCCCAAGCTGCACAGCTATTGCAAAAAGCTCTCACTCCTTGTTAGGTTTCTATACTATAATACAAGGCAGTCAGTGTGAGTTTAGAAGAGTTTTATGTCTGGTTACGATAAAAGAAACAACCTAATAAAGTGCATATGGTGTTATGTTTCCCATATAGAGATTCAGTTTTACGAGACTCAAAAATGTGCTATGCAGACTGCAAAACACTCTTCCTATTTACAGAATGCACCAATATAAAACAAACTCTCCATTATCATTAACAAAAATTATTATTTTATGTAGTAAAAATAATGGCAAAAAAGACAGGAAGGACCAAGCCTTACTGCTCCTTAATTTTTTGGCTCATTTGCAATTGTCAGAGCATGAAGCGCCAAAATGGTACACAGTCTTGTTCCCTATCAAGTAATTTGCTATCAATGAGGCAAAGAAACATTTCCTAACTGATCATGTTCAGCTGAATAGCATGACTTGGGGGTATGGTATTTCCTGCTGCTGAGCTGCCTAAGGATCAGTGTTTCCTAAGGAGATGATTAAGTATCACCACAGTTGAACCCAATACACCTCAAGATTAAGCCAGGGATCCCACTAATGCTTCCAAAGCTTCTGAAAGATGAAGAATCATACTTACTCATCTAGCTCTTCCTCTTCAGCTTTAGAAGTATCTGCATAGAGGTATTTGCTCATATCCACTGGTCTGACATTCTTCCTTTTCGCAGGTTGTGGAGGAGAATCTCTTACAGTTACAAACATTTCAGGCTCAGGATCTGGCTCATCAAATGGGTTCAAGTAGTCTGGGGCATATTCATCCTTGAAGGGATTGTAATTGTCAGCATAGAAACTTTCTTCTGGCTTTGAAGATGAAGCTATTTCAGTGTCTGGTTCTACCAAATAACAACAACAACAACAAAAAATCACTAAACAGATTTAACAGAAAAAATTTGAAATCATTTTATCAGATCTTTATATTTTGAAGGCATATGAAAAGGTCTGCTTCTTAACTCTCAATACATAAAGTCCCAGCCTTAGATGAATTTTCATGCTTTATTTATTTACAGAGTAACCTTGTTTATTCAAAAATGGGTCTTTCAAAAGGTCATTTCATCTAGAGTATATTGAATAGGTTTCATTTCTCACTTACTAAAGCTCTTTCAACCTAATTAGTTATTAGTTTTCTTATTTGTCATATAAATGGTATCACAACAAATTTTAAAACATTTTCCCAAGCTATTAGCCAATTTGTATCCTAACAAAATGTTCTTAATTATTTATTTAAGCTTTAAATAAAGAAAAAGATATCCTGTATTTTATAATAAAATTACTTTTACTGGATATTAAAGTGGTGATAGTAAGCACGTAGTCTTTTCATTTCTTAAAATTGCTGAACTAAAAATCAGTTTATTAGGTATGACCAGTAATTACATTTCAAAACATACCTGGTAACAATACATAGTCTCACAGTAAAAATGAATTTAAATTAACCCTAAGGAGACAGATAATGAAATTACTCATGTATTATTTAGACTGTACAACAAAAAGTTATTAGCAACCTGGAGCCCTATGCGATTCTTTAGAGTAACAGACACTACAGAAAGAATATTACAAAGAAGTGAATGGTTGCTGGATATTGAATAATACAAATCCCCATACAGCAATGCAACATTTCTTACAAAGACACATAGTAATGTTAATCTTACTCTTCCTGCAGCATCAAATGATCAGAAGTTTAATTCAATATTGGATATGATGTACTTTCAAAATCTACGCAAATAGGAACTTCAATTGTAGTGTTATCAAAACTTGATTTTGAGTAACCACTCCCACATTATTCTTAACAAAAAGTGTTTCTTTTTCAGATTTTTGGTTACCAAATTGAACAAAACATACCTTCTAGCTTTAAAAGAAAAACCTTAAATATTACTTGTAGCAAGGCTCTGAAAAAGGTGGAGTTCCAAGTGTGTTTGTCACTAAATACTTAAGAGAAAATCACTAGTCACACAACTATACAAAGGGAAGGGGCAGTGAAAGAAACAATACTCTAGTTGCTTGGTCTTGGATGGATGATGTACTGAAGTTGCTAATCCTGATGAATTGCTAAAAAAAAAAAAATATCTAAGTGTTCTCTACTCTGCCAGTAAACTTCCAGTTCTCCCTGTCTCCAGCCATTACTGTCTCCAGTAATAGAAAGCACTACGCCACATAGTGTGACTGACTATAATCCACAGTTTGAACAAGAGCCACTCCTAGTTGGACAGGAATATGGTCCCCAGGTGCAGGTAGCATTTTTGCCTATCTACGCTTGGACTAAGACCAGGGCAAAGTCTCAGAGCAGGAAAGGCTTTAGTCCTTCTCAGAACAATTGAGACCTACCAGGGACTGGAAAGATTAGACTTCATTTTAGGAAGAACCTCACATTTCTAGTGCTCTTCTTCTTCTTGGTTCTTCACATTTGAACCTCAAAGACTATGTTATCATATTGTGTTCTATACTATTTCTAAGGGTCTGTTTCTGAAGTGATGGATTATTTGCTCTATGGTCAGAAAGTAGAAACCAAACGGGTTTGACTGGAATAACAGGGAAAAAATAATCAAAATCTTACTTAAGCCCAGTGTGGACTTTCAGGAGATAAATCACTCATTTGAGATTGAAGATGAGCTCAGTTAGGTGAAACAAAATAAAATTGTACGTTGCCAGACAATACTGCAGGTTTTAACTAGACAGACTTACAGCTATGCACAGTGCTTGTGCCCATGGGATTTTTCCTATGGTGATTATTCAGAAAGTTACATTAAAAATTTTATTTAATTCCAAGTGAGGTTTGCAGTTTCTTATTTCCTCAGCAACCTGGTCCAACTTGGCATTAAAGATGCAAAGTATACAGTACTTACACCTATCTCTTACATATTTCATAAGTTCTTATATGTAACTTCAAATTCAGAATACAGCTATCACTGTTTCAAGTCAAAAAGGAGACTGAGAATAAGTGTAAATCAGACACTACACTGAAATGGGATGAGATGAAGGTAAAGTGAGATCACAAGTTATTATTATGCTTAATGGTCAGTCTTTAAACTACCAAAATGTGTTCTAAAAAGAACTAATTAATCAAAATCCTTGTGACTACCAGTAAAAAAAAAATAAAAATAATCAAATAATCAGGGTTGCAATAATAGTCATAGCTAAACCTAAAAAAGAGGTTCTGTTACTGTTTAAACTGGTTAAGCCTCACCTGAATATCATAAAGCAACATTTCAGTTGTGCCTTAGGAGATGGGCATATAGACAAACTACTGCAAGATAAATCAGGGTGTGTATTTGCAGTATGCCAGCTGTAGTGTATGTATTCATTCCTATCCCCGAGTAAATACAACATGCTTATCCTTTAATAAAAGGAAGTAAACTACGGGGCACTTCTCCTGGGAGAAAGGGTAGTTACTGCACAGTACGTGATGCATATTAAGCTCACACCCAAGTTTATCTGTGGTGATTTGTTCATAAGTCTTCATCCTTATAAGAAAGATGTTTCAGAGAAAGCCAAAGTAAAATAATATTGAAGGTCTACAGTTTAACTAACAAGGGAAAAGTAATAATTCAAGGCAGAAATTCTTAAAAACACAAATATGATCAAATCAAGCAAGAATCCTTTGACAGTATTATAGATGAAATACATCAGAGCAGAGCCCAACATTTTAAATGTATTTTTTCATTTATTTTAAGGTAAAACTGGAAAAGAGGTTCTACATTGGCTTACTAATATCACTCTACTGTCCAGTGCAGGTGGTAATGGCAAGCAAAAGTTTCACCCTGCTGGCCCAGAGATGTCCTCAGTGTGAGTATTTGCAGTTGAGCTAGACACCTTTACAGTCAAAGCTTACAGGTATATGTTCAAACTGTTAATGTCTGAAATCAGGCAAGCCAAATCCCACCCTTACTGCATAGATATGCGTGACTTGAAGCTCATGATAGTCAGAATACTACTCAAATGTTACCCACACGTTTAGTGATTTGATGAACTAGGCCAAGCAGAAATGCTTTTGAGATCTTCCCTCAAAAGACAGTTTCATATAAAAAGCAGAAGTAACCTAATGAAATGCAGAAAAATGACTGATGTATGTCTTGTTCAAATTGTGCAACTTATTGAGAGTGTTTTAACCAAAATTTTTGCTGCTTTAGACTTTGCTCAAATCTTAAAATATTTTATCAAGAGAGTGCACAACTATGAATACCTGCTTCTGTAACTCCATATGATGGATCACTGCACCTGCACATGAATCTGTTGATAAATACACATTATCATATCTGAGCAAAACTTGCTGATAACTCACAAGCAGTATTCAAACAAATATTACTAGAAGGAATGTCAGTAATATTTCCTGACTTAAAAACATTTAAGGAAGCAACCTCTTAAAACTATACTGTAAGCTTTTATTTTTAATTTGTTTTTGTGTCTCCTGGAAATGACAATTTAAAAATGCTTGTTTAAATCTGATAGATTTTAAGGGGCAATGCAAGTGGTTTTTGCAATTCTTTCTATTTCAACACTATGGATCAAGTGCTGTAATGCTAACTAGGACAAAATTCTTTCTCTTGTTCATTAGCTAAACAGTAACTACAGGTTTGGCCTTATATGCGCAGCATCGCAGATCAGCGTTCAGAAACCTCTGGCTTATTATTAATGAAAAGATTTCACAAAATCCTACACACAGACTAAAATTAAAAAAGCTTCTAAAAATATCATTTTGAATACACTTTTACAGGCAGAATTTTGTAGGAGCTCAACTAGAACCCACTTAATTTGGCTGCTCATTCTCTCTCCTCCTGTCATCCAGGATACTATATCCCCCCCTCCGCTGCTTCCTTCAATGTCTCCACAGGAGAGAGGGTCCCCACAAGGGGCCCCACCTCAACCCAACCAGACTATCTCCCATAGGGTCTCTGAAACCCTTTAGGACCACCTTTTATGTCAAATGATGTTCATCACTTCATGAGCCTCTCTATAACAAATTAAATTGCTAGGATGGTGACTCAATAACACTGCTCTTAAAGCCACAGCCACTCTTCTCTGTAACAAAGACCCTTATATTTTCTCAAGGACCTAATGATGTTCAGAAGTACCTTTTGAGGGGCTGAACATAGAACAGCTTAAAAGGCGCTTATTTCCCTCTTCAAGCTTATTTTACACTAAGGAGTCAACGCAGATTCCCCTGCTTTCGCCTAATCATAATCACAGCTGAAAACACAGGACTCTAGTCTCTACAGGAACTAATATTTTTAATTGCAGTTGTCTACACTAATCTTTAAAAAAAAGAAAAGAAGAAAAAGATGCTAACAGTTTGGTACTCCAAGGGTCAAACACACAATAATTTTGCATGGTTAAGTAATAAAGCCACAGGGGTAGGAGTAACAAGAGGAGAGGTAGAAGTATTACTACAGCAGAAGCACCAGCTGCTCTTGTGCCAGATTCTGGAAACATTACTTGCCCTAACTCCACTGAGAAAGACTGCTTGTGATAGTAATCACTCTGGCACTACCTATCTGCACAATCAGCCTTTTAGTTCCCAGAGGATCTCAAAAAATCACCTTGCCCTTCAACCCACTTGCCTTTTGTAACACAAACATATTGTGACATATCCCTCAAAACTAAACAAAACCCCCACCAAAACATTACACATACCACTTTCCCCTTGGCAGAGGATGAAAGAACAAGCCATATGTGAAAGATATTCAGTTATGCCATTTACTGCACTACTGGCAGGCACACAGTCACAACGGTGATGTGAGCAGCGTAACAAACAGCACAGAATAAAAATGTAACTTTCCAGTACTTCTAGAAAGCATAATGACTGGCAACCCTATAAGGCACTGATGATTTTCTATTACTTTTATTAATACTCACACTAGCAACACATTGTATCGCATTAAGAAATGTAAGTAGAAGGGACAGAGTAATTGTTTTCCTCTATATTGGTTCTTGTACTGCTCTCCTTAGGACTATCATAGGAGGATTCTGGGGTTTGGTACTGCATTGTAGCACTGTTTTCCTTTCCAGTGTAACATGCTGCAGGGAGCTCAGAAGTCTACATACAAAGTAAAGAAACACATTGGTAAAGTAAAGGCTGTTTTAAATGAAAGGGGGAGGCAGTGCCAGCAAATAGTTACCCTCATGTCTCAGGTGTGTTGCAGTAAACTTGTATTGGTTATATGCATCTTCAAAATCTGCATTCCCCACCTAGTTAAAACAACATCTGGAGCACTGAAAGTGTGTTGTTTTCTATTTACATTTGTTGTATATGTTGACTTCCTCAAGTAAAATATTTTGCACAAAAATTAACTGATTTTAGAGTTCTGTTGTAATGTGACTAGGAGACAATCCAAAAGGCAGTCCTCATACAATCATCTACATATTGTCTAGTATAAAGCTGTAGAGATATACTGTTCAAAGAGATTATTTTTGATTTTCCAGATTTCTAATGTCTAGCTGACCTACTAGATACAGAGGGAATACGCCTCACCTTGATGTGTCAACCAAGAAACACAGCTGAAGATTTTTTTTGCCGTTGAGTTGTTCATATGCACATTCACTCCACTATGTGTACGATCATTCACACTAAGGACTTTTTAAACCACAGCAGCATCCAGAGATAGCTTGCTGGTGACCCTCTGCCATGCACCATACCCACAGCGTGCACATGGATGCTGGGAGCACTCATGCCTTTAGTTTCT
This sequence comes from Astur gentilis, assembly GCF_929443795.1. Taxonomy (NCBI): domain Eukaryota; kingdom Metazoa; phylum Chordata; class Aves; order Accipitriformes; family Accipitridae; genus Astur; species Astur gentilis. The sequence goes on from NC_064884.1 coordinate 20,570,338, forward strand.
CTCCATCCCGCATTTCCAGGGTTAGGGGATTAGGAAGATAGAGGGAAAGTATCTGGTTTGTGAAGAGGCAAAAGAAGTATCTCTCTAGGAAACAAGTATCTACTGGCAAGTAATCCTCCTTTCTCCTTGAGTGACTGTCAATGCATACATATTCATATCCTGGATAACTAACCACTCTCTCACTAAGCACACAGGTTTACAGGCTTGATAGGAATATCCCTGGAATATCTCTGCCAAATGGCACATCGTGCCTCCTAGTGTCTGATGGCAAAGTACTCAGGAAAGGAGGCTCCATATGGCTGCTCTGTACATCTTGGGGAAATTAAGTATCAAATTCTATGGAAAGAGTCTGAACTTTCACAAAGTCTAAATTCAAGACTTTGCCTTGTCCAGATATAAAGATAAAGCAGACTAACATGTAGTATTATGCACGCATTAAAGTTTAATCTCTTGATTTAAGCAGATCACAAGACAAGTGAAACAGGTAATGTGACTCTTTAGCCCTGTAGGAGAAAGTCTGCCTTAAACTCCTGAACATCTGTCATTCTCCCAAGCTCCTGGGGTGGCCACCAAAAAGGTCACATTCACTTAAGGATGCAAAAGCACACAAGTGGGCATAGTCTCAAAGACCTTCCTAAAAAAGAGACAGCAGCAATGAAAGTTCCATTGAGGTCTCAAAGTAGAAGAAATGTCCTCAACCATGAATATACCTGCAGCCAAATAGGAACCAAACAGGGCAGCCTTCTGCGGCAGGTCAACAGAGTGAGAACAGCTGCAATATTGTGGACCTTCAAAATGTAGTCCAAAAGAAAGGGAAGTTTCCCCAAACTGGTATGGTCTAGGTGCTCCCATGTAGAGACACTGATCCAATTAGCCATAGACAAACATGGCAGATTCCTGCTGTTGCTGAAGACAGGAACTGTCTTATATCTAATTTGTCTTGGCACCATTTTTTCCTCCTCAACTTTCTCTGGAGGAAGACAGCTGGAGTCAAGAAGGCCAAGCAAGGGAAGATGAACACAACCAGTGCCCCTTACAGGGACAAGACAGCTCTGGAGTGGAAGAGCCAGCACTTCTCAGAGGTGTCTGAGGTAACTAGAAGAATCCCTGGGGAGCCACTAATCATAAAGTAAAAGCTTTAAAAATGCCACACCAGATGTCCTACTCTTGGTCTGTTAGCCTGAAACACCTCGGATCTTCCACTTGCTTCAGTGCTCCAGGAAGACATACTGCTGTCACATGAGCCTGACAGAAGTTCCATCCCTCCCAAATAAAAAACACCTTATGACACAGTAGGAAGAATCTAGTGACACCCTGTTTATCAAAATCACTGTCATGTTGTTGTACGTTGACTGTGTGGGAGGAATATTTCGTACACACACACCCAACAACTCAGCATTGTTGCCCACAGCTGTGTAGATAGGACTTCTTTGGGGACCCAAGAGTCTAAGCCCTGAGACTGTCCAAGTACACAGAACAGACCCAGAAGAATGGAGAAGTGTCCATGACTGTGACTGAAGATGGCAGTAAAGGCTAGATGCCACCACAGGGACCAGAATCAACTGAAAAAACATGCCCCACATATATTGGGAGTCTTCTGGAATGTAAGCAGTATGGCGTCTTGGATGCAGGCTGCTCATAGTGAACTTGACATGAGGTGTCAAGCTACTCCAGCACTAAGAAGCACCACCAGTGTATATCTCCCCGTCCCCAAGATGAGAAGGAACCGACTCTTAGTCCCTCTATTTTGTGGTCAGAACACCTGCTGCTTTCTGCCAGAACAGGTTCTCTCTGGAAAGAAGAGAAAAGCTGGGTTTGGAAGACAGCAGTTTAGGGAGGGTGGGACTTGTACAGCTTTCTCCAGGGAGAAGGGAGCTCTTCTTTCTAGAACAGAGAAGGAAGAAAGGAATATAGACTGAGTGTCTTAGAGCAGTTGTGTATGGACAACTGGATGAGAATAGGTGTTTTATATCCCTGGTTATTCTGCTTCCTTCCGTGATCCTAAGGGAATTCACAGCCAAGGAACAGACAGGAAACCCAGCCAAGGATCCAGACACCAGGACCTAATCCATTCATATTGGTATCTGCAAAGCTGAAACAACTCACTTCTGCAGCTCTAGAAACACCTGACAACTTTGTAGGAGGGAGAAAGGGCCCAGGACAGTGGCTCTATGGCTTCAATGGCCAAATACAGAAGATGCGCAACGTCCCAGTTTGAGAAATACAAGCTGTGAGACTACACCACAGCCAAAGTATGACAGGACTTTGACCACCACCCACATTGGCCTCTGTGGACTCTGAAGGCAGAAAACCCATGTTGTGAGTAAACATTTAGCTTGACCAGAGAAAGAGAGTAACCACAGGTGGAAACTGGAGCTCAGAAATGCATCCTCATTAGATCTGGCATTAGAAATCCCATGGCTGTACCCTGGGCTGCTCCTGCTCAGTGTGGTTGTTCTCCACCACAATTACAGAGTGGCTCCTGCGGTTTTGTCAAAGGTGGCAAATGCTCCTTGATATTTTCTGTGGGAAGAAAAGTCTTGGAGCTTTGAACAGGAAAGGTTGAGTACAGCTTCAAATTTGGGAATTAACTATGGATGGCATTTCAAGCAGCTGCAAACTAAGGAAGTCATACACTGTTGGGTTTTTTTCATCGCAGCAGATGGGAGGCTGCATATCTGGACATGGAGTTGAGGACAGCAGAGATACCTGCTGTCTTGGTGTTCCTTTCTGGCCTTATGGCTGAAGTCTTATCAGATTAAAAACTTACAAGGGTTGTAATTCTCAGTCAAACAGAACAAGAATGGGCACGTCCATCTGGAAAGTGGATTAACACCTACCACATGGTGCAAGGCATGATGCCAGAAGGCTTAACTGAGGAAGCCATAAAAGAAAAAAAAGAAAAAAAAAGAAAAAAAAAAGAAAAAAAAGAAAGAGATACAATTAAATTATAATAATGAAAATCAGTGCTAACCAAGAATAGCTGTCATGCAGCAAAGACTGCAGTGAAGTTCTGATATAAACCAGCAGCCACATGGAACAAAGACACTTGACAGTATGTGTTGCTTATTTGTACCACGAGGTGAGTACTAGTAACACACCTGATAGGTCTAAAAGTCTCTGGTTCAACTCTTAGCTGGTAGCCCACAGTGGCAAATACACAAAAGGATGCAAGTCAAATGATAAATCCATTTTCCAGTGGCAACTGGATCACTGCTGTTGCTACCTCAGTACTGCATGGAATAATTGTATTTAATCAAAATAACATTTTTTATTTGTAGCCCTACAAAAAAAAATAATAATCTTTTATTAAGCATTTACAATTAGCCATGAATTATGTAAAACAAATTATTACCTTCTACATCAGGGTCTCCAAATGGATTTAGTTCTGCGGTGTCAGGATCACCAAAAGGGTTTGTACTAGAATTGGCCAGGTCTTGCTCCTCTTCATCCAGAAAATTAAGCTTATTGATAAGCTCTACAAACAAGTGGAATATTGTTTTAATACAGATACAAACTGTTCATCTAACATATTTCAAGCTCAAAAAACCCCCTGTATTAACAGTCCCTCAAAACACTACACCAAGGCATGACATGAACTGTACAACTAAGCTAATGCACTTCAGTAAGTACACCAAAGGAGAAAAAAAAGAAGTGAAATGAATGAAACTTCTATTCGCTGATCATAACATTATGTAACAGAAATGACTACTAAGAAAGTCTTCTATTATCTTCATTAATAAATGTTGCAGAACATCTAACAAGCTAAATACAATAATTTCTTTTTGGTTGTTCACAAACCTGTTAACTATCAGCAAGAAATATTAATTTTTGGATGTAATGTGCACGTAAAACCAGGGAGGAGACTTTTTGTCATGTTAGAGAGGTCAAGTATTACTGATTGCACAACTAATGTTTTAGGCTTGGGGTCTGGGGGTTTTTTTTGGGGGGGGGGGGGATGTAATGGTTTTTTCTTTCTTTTTCATTATCTGATGACAACGGAAATGTAGAGGAGATAGGTTCTTTCTCTATCGTGTTGTTACCTGTTGGACGCACTACAAATTACTGAGAGTCATGCTGGGTGAAAGCACAGAGATAAAACTGACAGCTGAATGCAAGCAGGAGTCAAAAGGTAACAGTTCACAGTAAATACAGACAATAAGAAACAGAAAGAAAGGAGGAAAGCTCATAGACCTTCAGAGGAACTGGCTGATTTAGCTGAAGGCATATTTGCTTGCTTTATGTAGCCATCTTGATCTTCATCTAAGCTGCTCAGAGCATTCAACTGGTTTACAATTTCTGTAAATAGAAGCCAGTCAAGACAAATGTAAGGCAAGGGCATTTAATGAAACAGAAGTCGAACAGTGTTTCTAGAAAGAGAGTGAGGGAGAGAGAGGGTAAAAGAAAAGACACTGAGAGTTAATTAAGAAAATACATTTAGAATGAGTCCTTACAATGATATACCTACAGGAAAGCACCTGTGTAGGTGCTTCAGTGATACATTAACAAGAAACCCAGTTAACAGACATAAATAAAACCTTGCCGGATTTCTGGTGTCAGCAACAGCAATTAGTTTTATGAGGACAAGTACACACATCAGTTCAAAACTTAGATGTACTAGATATAATTTAAAGACTTTTCCTGCTCATGAAGTAAACCTGAATTTTAAAACATTGTCAATCAAGACAAAACAGCCCCAGAACAATTTACCTCCCTCCCAAACCCTTAAGGCTACAGAAAACTAATACATACACATGCATTTTATGCATTTTATTTATTTATACACACACAGGCTGATTATTTAACACTTAGAATCAGTTATCATTAAATTCTGACCTAAGACAAGTTGAATTTATCTAATAGTTCTAAAAGATATGATTAGTATTGTGCTATGAGAATGCATACTGAATGTATATATTGGTTGAATTTGCCACTGTAAAGCTGTGCAATTAACACCTTACTGTTTGATAAAATCCCTACTTCACCTTCTGTCCACAGTGGAGAGCTCTGAATTGCCATGAACTCATAATTTTTAAAAAGTATTAATGTTTAATTCAAGTCAAGATGTTGATACCCCCATAATTCTGTAAGGAAAGAAACAAAAACCAACTAGGTCTTAGTGGCTTCTTGCCCACGGAGAAAAATTCCTCTGTGATCCCGCCCTGAACTAGTCCCATCCACAGTATTTGACAAATGCAGTTTCTGTAGTAATGGTGACTGATCCTGGGGCATCTCTGAAAGACCTCAAACATAGGTTTTGGTAGAGAGGGGACAGCCTTCCTCATCCTTCCAGCTCACAAACAGGCAGGAGAAACCTGTGCAGGAGAGAGGATCCTGCTTGTTGAATATTATTGCCCCTCTGACAGGTTTTTTCATCTCCCATCTTTTCCCAATGAAATAAATGGATGATGTCTCCTGGTGTCACCAGTGAAATTAAAGTTATGCAGATGCCTTTACTGCACCTTTCTCATGCCAATCATTCTTGGATTTCCTTTAAACTTCAATTTCTTGTGTACACAAGAAGTCACTTCTTTGTAATGCTTTTAGTTTGCTGCTGTTTTGAATTTGGCTTTTTCTCATACGGCTTTTGTTTGGGAAGGCAAACGTTTGACACTGACTCATACAGTAATATTCGGTCTATGAAGTAGTTACAAGGAGTAAGGTATTGGACTGAGGTGAAAATTGTGACTGTCCCAACTCATGTTGGTGCCCACAGCAACCCAGACCTTCCCAGCATGGGGAACTCATGCTTTTTAATGGGGCAACATCTTCACCAGTTGACACAGACACAATGTCTTAATGTCATGCCTTCACAGACAGCATAAAGAACCTGAAGTCAAAAGCAGAGTCCAGAACCTGAAAATATTTCAGTCATGTGGTTAGAAGCTTCTTTTCCAAATTTAAACTGCTTTGCAAAGATATGCCAATCTGCAAATTACCAAGTGAAATGATCTATTCTGCCAATACCTATTGGACATAATCTATGCTGACAATGACAAAGCCACAGCAGAATTCCTCTTAACCGCATCTCCTAACTGTTCTTGACCTTAAAGCAAAAATCTACTTAGATGGAATTACATTTATATCTATCTACACAGAGTTAATTTCACCATTCTTACTTCCTTATTTTTAGTTCCAACAAACAAGACTATAGTTCTAAAAAATAAGACTAAAACTGCCCCCAAACTCTTAACTTTCTCAGTATAAAATCATACGTACACCTTATACATCTGAATATAATACTATCTTCTGGGAATTTTTAAGACTTAAGATACACAATGGAAAATACCTTGCTGTACTCAAATAAAACAGAGTTGACCTTATAAACACTAGTACAAATGAATTACTAGTTTAAAACAGGCTGAGATGCTGACATGATTTACAATTCATTATGCCAGCATGTGAAAAAAACCCAAAACAATTACAATTCAGTTTTTATTGTCAGAAAATAACAAATTAAGTTCAGAGCTTTAAAAAGAGGGAATTCTTTGATGTGGTCTGAATCACCTGGTCCCATCTGCCAACCTAAACACCCATATGCACTACAATGTTTCTCATTACAATATTAAATGGTTTATGTAATATTTTGGAGTGTGGAAATGGTAGGTTGGGAGATTTATGTCCTATATTATCTTTTATAAATCTCATTATCTACAAACCTACATTAGCTTGGTCTACAAGTACATCATATAAATCACTGGTTTGGCTGGGTTTTTTCATTCTCTCTTGCTCTTTTTTTTTTTAAAGCAGCTTTGTGCTTAAAACAAAGCACTTTGTGCTACAAACAAAAAAGAGTAAATGTATCAGAAGTTTACACAAGACATATGGTTTTGCAAATGGCAAGAAAGGGTTACGCATATTGCTCTCCAGAAGCCTGCTCTTGAAATATGCTGGGATTTAGACTCCTGCAATAGGTAGCACATGTGCATATTGCTGAGTCCATGTGGCACCCCAGGACAGTCACCGTGCTCTTGTGCAGATGGAACAGGAGGCAACTATCAACTTCAGCATGAGGCTCTAAGTATCAATTAAAACATTAAAAGAAATAATGTATTTATTACTACCCTAAGTTTGTCATTTATGAGTCGCAGTTCTTCAAGCATGTTGGGATGCCTTGTATTCAACTGAAGACTAATGACAGGATAATTCTGGGAGGTTTAAATTCATCTATATTAATAGTGTAGAAAAAATATTTGAAACATATTTCATGGCTACAAACATAATTTTCAACTTTACACAAAACAGAACAGTTAGGTGGAGATACAGCTTTTACACATGAAAAAATTAAACAAGAAATACTGGGAAGGAAGGGGGAAAAGCCAAAGATGGAGGAAGATTATTTTTTTTTAGAGGAAAGTAGCGCTTTGAATGGAAAACATCTTTCAGTCTGATCTTAAGGTCAGTTGTATGGCAACAGCTCCCATGCTGACCACACCAAATTCCACAGTGCTTTTGAGGTAGGTCAGTATTGCGCCACTTATTTCATAGCTGAAGAAACAGAGGCACAGATACTTACCCAAAGTTAGGCAACACATCAAGGAAGAGATGTAGCATTTCCTAACTCACCTGCACCATCTAGAGCCCCATTCAGCAGGTCTCCCTTGATCTCCTAGTGGTGGATATATTTGTTCATCTATAAAACTAACTTTGGGCCCAATAAAGAAAATTAACTTTTGTACACTGCAAAAAGGAACAGTGTCTGTGATAAAGATTTCCAGCACCGCTTGCAGCTGTGGCTTGAGAATGACAGCATTTCAGTCATCAAGTCATCCAACGTTTTTGTGAGAAGACCTTGAGTCAAAAGCAGGATAATAATCCCTCTGCTTTACTACTTGCACTTTACTTTTTCAAAGCTTGCTTACAAACATTAACCACATAATACTCCCATCGTTTCTGTGAAGTAGTTATAGCCAGTATCCCCATTTTACAGTTGGGAAAACAGGCGCACCAAGGCAAAGTGATTTGCCGCAGGGGACTCTGACTCAGTGAAGGCATTCCAGCTCACTCCACTGCCAACACCCTAACGTGGCAACAGATGAGAAAATGTTGGGAGCAGCAAGCTTTCAAAAGGGTTATGTAATTTCCTTAGTTAACTTTATGGGATTCAGAAAACACAATTATTTTTGAAAGAAATTTTAGAAAGAGTACTTCACTACATAAGTTTTGTTCCATTTCCTTCTTTCTATATTTCTTCCTATTTTTCTGCAACAATTCCTACCTCTTTCTCCCTTGGTTCCTCAATTCTTCTCCTTGTGTTTTCTTAGTTTTTCCCATTCATTATATTTATTGCAGGAGTCACTCCAACTGCCAGTGAAATCAGTCTTGAACACATGTTGAAATAGATCCTTTACATTTTATTTATTCATGTTTACTTACTGTCCTATGTTTTATGTTCTCCCATTTGCTTCGGAAACTATGTGCACACTCATTCTCCTTCAACATCCCTCTCATCCCTCTCCTTGTCTAACGTAGGAAAAGTTAGCCAGGCTAATGAAGCAACTCGGCTGTTGTAGCCAACACAAGAAGAAAAAGTCCAAGGCTGACCTTTCCCCCCCCAGGTTTCCTTAATGATGCATCTATAAAAAAACCAAGCCTCCCATCTTGTATCATTAGAAAACAGTATCAGAACAGGCTGAACAATGAGCAGATATAGTGTAGTTCAGAAGTATTTATTGCTTCTGCTTTTCAAGTAGATATTGTAATGTTTGCTTAGAACAGACAATTTTGGCCTTTACAACAACAGATGGAAAAGCTGAAAAGCCTCTAAAACAACTCGAGCTAGGACCTTGTGTTGCACATCAGACAGCTCACCCTTCCTCATCTATCTCCAGGGATGTTCACCACATAGCCAAAGGATAGTGTACAGACTAGTCTAACCTACATCAGCTTTTTGCTTGTTCAGGAACCATTTGTTGGCTTGTTTAGATGCTGAATGCTGCAAAATCAATAAAGTTGAGGAGCAAGATCTGCTGTCCTTCTGCACATGGGTTTTCTGTAGCAGTCCTCAATGCAGTATCTAGGCATACCTTAATAATTTCCAGACAGTAGTTTATAGAGACTTTACATAGCCTCTACTTTATGTGTCCTCTTCTCTGTGATTATTGGATGGCCTGGTGAACATGTTAGTTTGTTTGGTGTTCTGACCTGCACCTGCATTATTCTGGTTACACTAGGAAAGGAGAAGACGACCTTGTAGAGTGTTTTCAGTGTGACCAGACTGGTATACCTCTGCTCCCTGATCAAGAATACATATCTGTGTATCTCAGATACTTCATTCTGGACTTTCCCATCTGCCTGCCCTGTGCCAGACACATACAGCTTAAGTATAGATTTGGTCAGGGTACAAAACATTTAATTGGATATGTAAAGCATGGAGAAAACATATTTGCATCCTTTCACAACATTAAAGTAATAACTGCACCAGGCTGAACCTTTCGATTGCAATGAAAGCTCAAAAAGAAGGATTGAAAGTAATGTTTCATAACAGTGAACCAACATTCCTCTGGATTTTCAAGAACAGATGTGACAATTCACTTCTCTGCTTGGGATGCTCTTCCCCACCTTAGAGAAGGATCCCTTTATTTCAGCAGACATTTTTAAAGAGCAGTGGCAGGCATGAAGGCTGGCACTAGAAGTTAATTTGTTTTTTCCTGATTCTTTTACACTAAGAGTTCCTTCAGAAATCATCTGGAGCAGTACTACATAATGATCTCTACCAACAATTTAACATCATCACATCTTGGATCTGACCTGCATCAATTAGTTCAGCTATCCTAGATACCCTAAGCATTTTCGTTAGCAATTCAAATGTGGTTATACTATCTCACTTTAAACAACCTTACTGTCAAATTCTGTTAAAGTCCTTTAATGGCCTCCTGATTTCATTTCCACAGGACACTCCCAACCAAAAGGCAGAACTATGCTGCCTGGAATTACCACGTTATTGAGCAGAACCTCAGCACCTACCCATGGCACAACTAATTTTGCACTTATTCTCACAGACTATCTTCATTATTTCACTTCAGCTCATCCTCTTGCCTTCTCGCTCACTGACCCTTTCCCTCCATCTTGCTACCTATTTAGTGCATGCTCTCCTAAAAACAGGACACACACACACAAATCAATACTCTTAAATTCACAAATTTGTTGAGTTATGGATGGGTCTCTCCTCAATCAAACTATCCTAAATTTTGTTTTGGTTGGGATATTTTTTAAAGTTAAATACAAATATAGCATAAGGATAAAATCCATGGAACGCAGCTGGCAATTAGCAAAGGAACAATATTTTACCATCCCTGTGGCAAAACCTACCTGTAATTTTTGCAGCCTTTTCCTCTTGATTCACTCTGTTTTCTTCATTTTCTTCATTGTCTTCCTCAAAATCATCTAGATTTCCAATATCGGCTTGTTTCATACTCATCAAACTAGCCAGGCTTTGCATGTCTTCATCCCTAAATAACAAATTTCAAAGCAGGCATTAAAATGCAACCTGTTAATAGCACATCTGATACTACCACATTATTACAAATCCTTTAAATATTTTTATGTTTTCTTTTCTTCAGGGAGGTGTCAGATCTCAGATCCAATCCTGAATGTAGTGAAAGAACAAAATGAATACACTCGTGTTCATTAATTTCTGAAGGGAAAGTTTTCTATTGACAAAATTCTAAAGGATAAAAACAGTGCTGCCTTGCATTGAAAGTCAATTTAATGACTGCTGCTTAAAATTTTAAACCAGCCCAGAAATGCTAGTAAACACTTATCTGGTTGTCTTTGCTTAAAGTGAAAGTGCTTGGTCAGACCTACTGTCCCTATGGTGCATGTGACACCTATCACTATGTTCAAGCACACTCCTGACCATGTTACAGAAATTAAAATCCCTTTTCTAAATATCTGAATTCATTAACAATATAAAAACCCATTGCATATCAATGGCGAATTTCAATTCTTATTTGACTGTATTGCATATATATATATATCTTTCACATAGCTGTACCTTTCATATCAAATATATGTTTGATGAAAAGATGACAGCAGGCAAAGATTCAGAGAAATGGATGTTCTACATTCGTTTCATAAAATCGCAAGATTTTTTTAAGTACATAATGTCATTCTTGAAGCAACAGCAGCCTTACCTCTTCTCTTTTAAAACCATTTCAATAGGATTAATCTTTTTTTTTTTTTTTTTTTTTTTTTTTTTTTTTTTTGGTTCCTTACAATAAGACAGGGGATTGCCTGGCTAGGGAGCACATCTGCTGGAAACAGTCTGGGGATCTTGGTGGAGAGCAACCTGAAGGAGAGCCGGTATCATGCCCTGGCAGCCAAAGGAGGCAAACAGCATCCTGAGACATATTAAAACAGGACCACAAGTAGTAGACTGAGGGAAGTCATGAACCCCATTTACTTGGAGTTGTTGGACTGCATCTAGGGTACTTTGTCCAGTGTTGGGTACCACAGTACAGGAAAAGGTGTTGATAAACTGGAGCAAGGTCAGCAGAGGGCCATTGAGATGGTTGGGGGCTGGAGCACTTGCCCTACGAAAAGAGGCCAAGGGAAATGGACTTGTTGAGCCTGGAGAAGAGATGGCTTTGGGAGGACCTAACAGCAGCCTGCCAGCATTGCTGAGAAGACAGTGGTTCAAAGCAAGAGGATGAGACAGTGGTCAGAGACTGAAACCAGAGAGGTTCTGATCTGATGTGAGAAAAAAGTTGGAATAGTCAACATCGATAAGTGGTGGGGTGGGTTGCCCAGAGAGGTGGTACAGTCTCCATTCTTGGGGGTTTTCAAGCCCCAGTGGGATAAAGCCCAGAGCAAACTAGTCTGATCACACAGCTGACTGCTTTAAGCAGGAGGCTGGACTAGATAGATCTACAGGTCCCTTCCAACCCGAATTATTCTATCTTCTTTGAAGTTGATCATGATAAAACCAGATGCACAGATTTTGTGCCTAACAATGCCAAGAAAACTACACAAATTATTTTAAAGGTACCACTTATAGGAATAAAAATGAGATACTAATCATTGCTCAAATACGCACAGCAACAGACACTTAAAACATGGGGTTAAACTCAGTGATTTAACACTGTTAAAATCAGAAACTCTTTGGGGCAATCATTTCCTACTATGTGAGTTCAAAGTAATCAGCACTGCAGAACCCGCAGTTACACAGGACAACTAAGTACTTCTATAAAAAGTATTAATAATAATAATTATAAAATAAGTAACTATCAGGAAGTCACAAAGACTTTTCCATTCATGCAGAAACCTCAAGGTTTCATCTTCCTGTTTTAATAACCAACAGGTTAAATTAACTCTTTAAGCACATGGAAAAAAACATAGCATGGTATAACCGCATTGATGGGCAGGCTTTTTTATGCACTGAAGACAAAAAGCCAGGAGCCATTAGCAGACAGTTTAGAAATTAAAAGGTCTCCAAAGTACTATTTCTTTTTGCTGCCCTTTCTGTATTCATACTTCATAATATTTTTTCCTGTGTTTTAGAAATAAGCTGATTTTTGGTACTGCATAGCAACAGGTTGCAGTATTTTCTTTATAAAATGCATAAATTAAATTAAAAGTGAATCTTACTTTATGGAACTACAACAGTTTGTAAGAGATGTAAGCAAACCTTGGCCTAGCTACCTTTTCTCACATGTTCATGTATCCTGACACCTGAATTCTCTCTTGCATTTTGACTAATAAGACTATTTACACATACTGGAAACCAATGCTTTCAAAAACAGCAACTTTTTTTTTTTCCTGTCCCTGGTTCAGGGCAATATTAAAGCCCTGTTGTTAACTTACAGTCTTCAGCGTGAAACCTATCAATTTTAATGGGAAGAAGGTATATATGATCCTACATGGATCAGCTTTTACAAATTATGGCCTCAAAAACTGCTAAGAGCCAGCCTAGCAGCTATTTACTGTATAGTTCATGGATGCTGGCTGTTCTAAAAAAGTTAAGAGGTTATCAGATACTGACTTCTTCATGCACATTTTCAGCTGCAATACCATGTTAAACCACAGCTAAATACTTCCAAATATCATTCTTATATGGTATATCAAAATGTGGTTCACAATAGTTAATCAGAGAAGGGAAACAGTAATAGAAATTAGCAGTAATTAATGCATCTGTGGCTTTCAAAGCATGCAGACAAAAAGCCTTTTTGTGTCAAAATGTATGCTTTAACATGGCGGTCTGGAAAGCTGTTCATGCAACGGTTTTGGGGCATTTGTATTGCAGTGGGCAATGTCTACAACTGCATTCAGAATATTGAAAGCTAGAAGTAAACTGTTAGCCTTTTGGAGGGAAAAAGAAATTTTAAAAGAGGTAAAAGAACCACTAGAGCAGTAGTTTCCCCATCTACCTCTTTTTGTTCTGCCATTCTCATATTCCCATATTCTAGAGACAGAAAGGAAAAGCAAAACAGGGTGGGTGACAAACGATCCGTCCTCCAGCCACATGAAGTTGTCAACATCTGACATCTTGAATCTGACAGAAATTGCAGGAGAGGTTATAGGATCTGCAAAATATCTGTATCCTCTGCCCTCCAAAGGCTGTTGAAATAAGGGACAGAACGAAGTGAGTAAGGGGAATGGTAATCAGTGCCCAGCTGAACTTTTTTCACAGGATGTTCTTGTGTTCAACCCAAAATCTTCACCCTCTCTCACCTTACAACTGGCTTTCATTCTTTGTGAAACATAAATAGATGAAATAGAAGATGAATAGAAGTAAGTTTTCCTTCCCACATTTCCCTTGCAGTCTGCTAAGGGTATTGTTGGATGAACACATGCATGCACACAAACGTACACTCCTGCTGATTTCAGACCTGTAGATATTTTTAAGCTGCTGTTATTTAAAATGTCTATAATGGTAGAGGACAAGCTGTTTGTCTCTGAAGAACGCAAGACAATCAGAGTGAGAAATTACTTTTACTCAGCTAAGAAACTAAGTATGCAGGAATGATGGGTATGCTGAAGGATACTCTCACATTCTGCCATTCTATACAAAAAGAGCTCTTTATCCAAAGAATTTTTTGAAAAGCAACACAGAGCAGGCTATCTGGTTAAAAAACCCCAACAACTTACGTGGCTTTTCCTTCCCTCAGGAAAATACAGGATAAAGAGAACTGTAGTGTGGCAGATACCACTTTCTTAGACAGAGGCTTGAATTTTAACTTGACATCTGTCTGTGTAGGCATGGGGCTTGCATATTGCTTCATGTTGATGCTGCTGGTGGCAAGCGCTTTTCTGCGTCCAGAAGGAGATTCCTGAAAGCAAAGGAAAAACAGAAGTAACATAGAAGGTGCTGTTACACTAAAACCTGTGTATGCATAAAACAAAACCCACGCATATTGAGTCTGCATCATTCTTTTTTCAAGTACACAGGCAGCAGGGATTGCTATGGTCCTTTCTAGAGACAGAAACCCATTTCTTAAACTAGGTCAGACACTAAAGGTTGAACACTTCCTTAGTGCAATGGGAAAAAAAAGGCTATTCATTGTGATTAGTGGTCTTCCATATAAGATCCTAGGTCTTTAATGGCTTGAGGTTGTAGTAGCTCCACAGCACATATCCCTTTAAGCAAATGGGAATATATCTCCATTCCTTCTGGTAGCAAACTGGACTACTTTTGTCCAAACTTGGATAGTCCTAGACTAGGACTTCCAACCTATGGAAGACATAGGTTTCAATTATGCATGTATTTCTTTATGTAATAGTATGAGGCCATCAAGTTAATATTTTTAACTATCGGTGTTCAACGCTCAGATATAATGCCTGAGTATTTTTCAAAGCAATGGTACTTCTCACTAGTGTTGTACATGTACTATCAAGAGTGACAGGTTTCTGAAATTAAGGTTGACAATGGTCCCAAAAATATTGATAAAAATTTTGCAAGGAAAAAATAAAAAGCAAGAAAAGAGAAAGATAAAAGCCTAAGCTGTATTTCAAAAGCCTAAGTTGTATTTCAAGAGAAAGGTGTTGTTCACAGTTTAACAATTCAGCCAAATTAATCGAAAATGCATCTAAGAATCTACTCTTTTATTCCATCTAATATCAGCATCAGCAGCAAAGGAATGATTATATGTAATAAAGCTCCAGTAACAAAAAAGCCCTGCTGTTAAGTCTTTTGAAAAACGTCCTCCAATAAGACTACATTTTACTGCAGTTGACAATTTGTGTTGAATAAAGAATACTAATTCAATCAAAACATTCAAGCATCTTTTTTCAAAGTACTTGACATTTCCGCCCAGTAGAATAAGTCAGAATGTAATATGTCATCCCCAAAGAATACCTTGTTTAAAAAACTAGCCTTATCTGTCAGATTATGCACAGCAACATTATACAGAACTATTAGTGCATGTAGATACCTTATGACTGAATTTCAAAAATGCATCAAACACTTGAGAAGGATTTAGGCCCTCTCAGAAGAAATACTTAAGAATATGCAAATACTCTCAACTGCATCAAGTTGAACAAATGTGACTGTCACAAACAATAGTAGTGCTCTTTCCCTGGCCACGACTGTCAATCAAAGAGCGAGATTATGGTCCAAGGTTCTGACAATGTGTAAAATGGAAAGTATGATCAGGGAGTTTCAATTATTACACAGATATGAACAACAATAATCTGTTATTGTACCATACCTTTAGAATAACTAAACATTATAACTCATTATACCGAATGCAAGATTTACTGCAGCACCTGTTCAGAAAGCAATGCGAGAGATGCAGCACTTCTTTTTTGCGTGTTCTCCAGGTAAATGTACCTAAGCAGTTTGCATCTTAACAGCACCTTGTTTCATAAAGTTAAATTTTCAATATTCATACTATGGTGTAAAAATGGTGGTCAAGGTGAATAGAAAGAAAGTTTCCTTAAACCTCTTCTAGTTATTCTTTTTAAGTATCTTTAGAGAAAACTGGCATATATAATGTGGTAAGTATTTATGCAATTGGTATGGTAAAAACTACTTGCCAATGCTAGTGCATATGTTTTTCTGCCAAACAGAACAGGAGCAAGCAGAAATTAAAAAGTAACTTGGAGCAACATGGAGAAGACAAGATGGCAATGGGTACAAGTTGCACCAGGAAGTTTCATCTTGATACAAACCAGACATTTTTTACAGCGAGAAGTGTCAATCACTGCAACAACCTTCCCAGGGATGTGGTAGTCTCCCCATCACAGGAGGTTTTCACGATATGACTGGACAGGGTGACAGATAAACTCATCTAGGCTTCCTTTCCCACAAAAGGTTGGACCAGATGATCTTTCCAGGTCCCTTCCAACCTGAGCTGTTCTATGGTTGTATGGTTCTAACTTGAATATGCCCACACCTGCAGTCGGGCCAAAGGAAAACATTCCACTGGTGGGCTATAATGATTAGGAAACATTTGTCACATTTTGGACTTGACTCTTCTTTGAATCAGTTGGGATTAGCTTATGCATGCAGAAAAAAAAAAAATATATACCTTAGCTGGTCTTAAAATCTGTATTACAATATCACAGTTATTCTTATTGAAATGATAGTTAGCAATGTAACTCGAATGCATGGAAAGACTCTTCATTTGTTCATTATTCCCGAATTATACAATTAGGATTTCCTTTAAAAAAAAAAAAAAAAAAAAAAAAAAGTGGGGTGGTGTTTTTTTCCTTTTTAAAGATGCATGTCTGTTGTCATGTCCTCACTCCCCTTCATCAATTAAAACACCCCCAAAAAGATCAAGTATATCTACACCCAGCGAGAAACAGACCTTAGATGGAACAAAGCATGAATGTGGGATATTTGCTTGCAGCCTTCCAGATGAATCACTGATCAGCCATACCATGCCTGTATTCTGATGTACTCTTCTCAGTTTGACTGTGAAAATCACTTCCCAGCAGCTGTAAAGATCCCCAGTTTAATGAAGGCCTAGATTATTTCCTTGTGTAGCTACCAATGCCTTCTCAGTGCTGGCTCACCTGTTAGACATATCCTATGCTACGAGAGCAACACACAGACCTCTGCGAGATCCCTGGGGAGGTATCTTAAGGAACACAAATATGCTTCAGTGACTCTGAAAAACAGAAGGTGTATTTGGGGGCAGAGCTACTTTCTCTTTTTACAAACACACCATCTTGTCTGATAACTCAGATGCATGTTGTCTTTATCAAGCTGATTTTACTAAAAAAGTCACAACAAACAAGATAAGCCAACCCAAAGACCAGTTCAATGGTGAATCCGAAGTGAAGAGAAAGAACAGAGCAGTAAACTTGCAAGCATCCAAAAGCTGGACACGGACATGAAGGCAGAAGAATTTTGGAATGATGTGGAATTACATTTTCACTTAATACCTATTTATTATATAAATTATCATCTTGCCATTTGTAGCTTCAGATTATCTGCATCAGAGAGTGAATAAGAGACCTGAACCAGGAAGAGGGAAAGTTCTCCCAATGAAGATGATCATCAGCAATTCCTTGTGAAATCTGCTGAGGTTAGCTGGTGTAGAAGAGGGAGACGAGTACAGGCAGATGTATGCCATTACAAAGGGGAGAAGCCAGCCATGAGCAAGAAGATTCTCTTAGCACTAAATATCCTGAGGTGCTGTAAAGAGTAAGAAATATTTGGCAATCAAGTTTAGTCTTCCTGAGAAAGGAATTAATTTCATAATCTTTTTGTGGGCCCAAGACAGAAATTGACTTTTCAGGTTCCAATTGGCTATAAAAATCCAAATTTGTAAATTTATCACATTAAAAAACCCAAACAAACAACAACAACAAAAAAAAACCCAAACAAAAACACACAGTCCCTGATCTTTCATTTTCCTTAACATGCAAGTTTAAGTACATCCTTCTACTCTCCCAGAAAATTAAGCACGTTAGAAGTGTTGCAATGTTTTCTCCTTTTAAGCTTTATAGGCTTGGTCTTACATGGGTTTAGGTATATAAGTAGAGGCGGGGAAACTTCTTTTTTTGCCCCTGAAAAGGATATTCTCAAGGTCCATGAATGATTTCAGAATGGATTATGTTTTCTACTCTGACATACAACCAACTCTTAAAAAATTGTCTTTAAATGTCAGAACGTGCTCATAACCACTTCTTACAAAGGTTGTAACGTTTTCTTCAAAAAAACCTACATGCTTCATATAATACAATCTGAGTTACCTCAGAAGCACAGAGAAATTTTCTTGCAGAAGAATAAATAATTTGTAAATCAGCAGAGACAAAATAATCTAAGAGAAATACCTATGAGTGGGGTATACAGGAACAGCTCAGCAGTTGGCTGGAAAGAGTTATTTCAAACAGAAGCACACTTCTGTAAGATACTAAATAAATAACATCCATTTAATAGTAAAAGTCTGACCTGGTGTTACTTGTGTCTTATATGAGCACATGGAGTTTTGTGGAAGGTAAAGCAGGAATCCCAATGCAAATACTTTAATTGCTCAACCTTTCTAATTTTGACTATATAATCAAAGTTTAAAACGTGTAAGGCTCAATTATGCCTCCAGGTATTTTACATACATGTGACTGCCAGAGTTGCCAAATCACATTTTATGAAAGGCTCCATGAAAAGTCAATTTTGAAATCACGAGAGGGAAATGATCGATGTGATAATAAAGAGAGGTGACAAAATACTCTACAACACTTAACTATCAAGATGGAGTTCATTCTGTAAGAAAATAGTAATTTGGAAACTCTTTACTTTTTAAGAAAGGCAATGCATTATGCAAATGAAATCAACTATGATGTTTGAATATCACAGAAAGATAGAAGATAACCTACAATAGTGGTAAAATACAAATACCTCTAGGTTATCTTCCAGCTCAAACACACTACTGTGAGAATTGGCACTGTTTGGTTCATAAGATAATACGTGGAAAACTGGTTAACAATCTTTTTTTATTGTTTCATGTTTGTTACTGTACAGTTCTAGCAAGAGAAGCAGCATACAGAAAAAAAGGAATTCTTTCAGAAGTCACCAATAAATGACTAAAAAAGAACTAGTTTGTATGTTAGCAGAAACTACTGAAGCCTATCTTCTTGCGTAACAGAATAATGGCTGTGCTGGGTCTACCAAAGGCTCTGAGAAACCTGTATATTATTTACGACATATGTTGTTTACAAAGTGATCATTATTTAAAGAAGAGTAAAAACCACACATAAACATATAGCAACACTTCTCCAGAATACTCTGCTGTGTTGGGGAATTTTTGCTTTCGTATTCTATGCTTTTATGCCTTCCTCTCACAAGCAACTCCATCCCCCTTGACAGTCTCCTCCTACTACTCCCCTTAGTCCCTCAAATGCCTCCAGCATACACCATATTTAGGGTGAAATAACCCTCTCTGTGCACTACACCAAGCTGTATCAGCTGTTGACAGCTGGGGTAGCAGCAGGATGTGGCTCTGCACTATTCCAACTGGGTGGCTGATACTTGCGTATCCTGGTACTTTAGGAAACCCAGCAAATATCAGGAGTAAGGAGAACTCAAAGCTAGCAAAACAAAAATTAATGTAGAGAATAGAAAGACTTCCTAATACCTTGGAGTACTTTGATTTCTGAACTCAGACAAAGAAATATGCAGAGCAAGCAATACTATGTAAATCAATAGAAGTTGCATTCCTTTTTACTACAGAAGAATATTAGTAACAATGAACTCAGGTCGTTCCCAATTTCTAAGCACACTGTATGTGTTTGTACAGACTTTAAAAACATTGACTCCTCAGATACCAGCAGAGGTACAATCCACTTGTGCCATTACTGATGTGGCTGTTTCTAACCGATGTCTGGCTTTCAACGTAGCATCAGTACCCATGGTTTAGGAGCTAGCAGGGATATGTGAATGCAACATGCAAGTCAACTGGAACCTACTCCAAAGCGAGACAAAATCAAGTAAATCAGAAGTGACATAGCTATAAGTAGTGCAGGGTCAAGCTGGGATGAACTCTCACTGCATGAGAACACCTTGCACTCTGCTATGCCAAAGCCAGAAGACCTATAGTATGTACACAGATATACACTGCAAACAGGGATTTAAATAGTTATGCATGGGTTTTCAAGGGGCAGTCCCCAACACTATCCCTCTACAGCATTTTAAGTTACTTCCGTAAGCCCTCAAACTACCATCATATTACAAATTTTGGGGGTAGAGAAGGGAAAATTAACACTGGCCAAACCGCAGTCTGTTCAAATGAAGCCAATGAAGCTTCATTTACTGTCACAGCTACAGAACCAGACTCGCTTATCACATAAATTTCTGTCTTTTTGATAATGCAACCATGCATCATTCTCTTCCACAACACTCATGACTGAGCAGTGTCAGTCATCCCAATAGTTACTACATCATAAGCATGACCCTTATGTAAAGATCTGCCTAGCATAAAGGATCCATATAGCCTGATCTCTTTCTACAAGGAGAGTAATGTGAAGCAACGCTATGAACCACTAGCCTTTTCTAGGAATCATCCCCATGTTTCCCTACTAAAGCAGACCTTTCACAGCAAACAGGACTAAAATACTCTGATAAAGGAACTAAGACCACATAATCTGCACCACAGGTGTAAACCAGCCCATTTTTACACAGATGATGATGATCACAGATGACAGTCACTATTAAACAGCGCCCAACTCTCTTCCAAATGAAGCAAGTCAAAAGATTAATATCTCCATATGAAAGGTCTGAACTCAGCCTCTTAATTTAAGGGAGACCCAAATAATGCTATAATGCAAATTTCATGCAGCCTTCTTTCCTTAAAAATGTATTTTTTAACAACCTTGTGTCCTGTAATTACCAAATACCTGGTAAGTCATAGTCAAGGTTAATATAAGAAGTGCAAATAAGTAAAAAACAGCTTTGTACTTTCTGTTAAACTGGCTTCACAATTCTGGAGTTACACAGAATCAAAATATTGGCCAGGTTTTGTTCATGGGGTATATTCCTTTGGGTTATTTGGGCTGGGGAAAGAGTCCCCCCACAGAAAACAGCAGAATGTATTTTACCTCTCCACATCTGAACTCAGCTTGCCTATACAGACCTTCAACCCTTGCTGCACTGCAGTCTTTAATCCACAAAACTCAAGTGCCCTTCTTTTGACAAACACACATTGAGAAAACATAGTAAAATATTTCCATTCAGCAGAAACTAGATCAAAAAGTACTGTAGCTCTTAATTACTTAGATACTAAATGGTCCCTCTCTAACAGAAATGGATTAAGTAATGCATAAGCACTGTGCAAACATTGTCCAAGAAAGACCTAACAGGGGAAGACAAGTTTCCTAATTGGATATTGTTATTTTGTCAAAACAATCAATGAGTTTTGACTATCTTTTTCCCAGAAACAGAGGATGTACAGAGTAATATTTTTAGGGGCTGTCTTTTCACATTTTATAAAAGCGAATGCTAAAAAGCTTGCAAATATATGCAGATTTTAAAGAGGAGCATTCTGCTACACACTTGGGCATAAAATAATTTGACAAAGCAATTTTTCCAGCTGTAAACACCCATTGAGAGGAACAAGTTTTGAGGATTTTGCTTTCCTTTTGCTTCAGAATTAAATGGAGAACGTTTTGAAGGAATGGTGTCCCCTGGCACAAACCCCACCACCCCTACAGCCACAACACACCACAGGAGAGGAAATCAGAAAGTTCTTCCTCTCCTGACACTGGATGCCAGCCCCGCCAGCTGAGTTGCAAGTGCCATCTTGCTTAGATGAAAAGATCACTGCTTCACTGGCAGAGCAAAATGGATCACTACAGAATTTAATTTGTGAGAGTATATAGCAATTAAATGCTAAAATAGACAAGCTACACGGAGCTCTCTCATCTGGAGAGAGTAAATTAGAAACTATGTCAGTTAAAATAATTTAGACAGTCAGATGGAAGATTTGGAGGACGGTATGCAGGCAGCACGATCTGTGCTGAAAACTTGTTTAAAAGCAAATAATGGTTCAAGGTATCCAGAACATTATTAAGAATTATGATGCATTTGAATGGAGAATTTAATGTTTAAAAATTTCTGCAGATACCAGAACAGTCTAAGCCCTAGACATGAGGACTGGGAAGGAAACAAAAAATATATATAAATGTTGAAACAGCTACACTTGACTCTATAAATATATATTTCTGATTCTTGTCCTTGTCAGAACCAGAGCCCTTGTGTCAATTTATTTATCACATTGGTAATATGTTAGGCTTAGGCTAAAAGGCTACTTCAGAAACACCAACATGACAATTTTTTATAACACGTCTAGACTGATGAAACATTATACTGGAAGCAGAACACACCGCTTCTTACTTAGCACCAATAGAGACAATGCTTTCAGTAAGCAAAGAGAAAATACAATATGCTGCTACAGCTACTGTCTTCTTACAGTCTGCTTTTAGGACAGCCCTACGAGATTTCACTAGCACCCTGAGAGACTGAGATATGTAGTGAAAGGTTCTTTCTGACCAAAATCATACCCATGGGTGTGTTCAAGCAACCTGCTGTGGGTAACAACAAACTGTTCATCTTTACAGACGAATCCTTTGCATTCACAGACTCTGGCAATCTCCAAAGATTAACATCATATAAGAAGTTTAGAAAGTGAAATCATACCTAATAAATCAAGGTAATTCATCTACACTAAGCAAACTACCACCAAGAAAATTTGGAGGTCCTGTTTTGCTAACAAAAATACTATTAAGCTTCTCGGACAACTTCTGGACAAATGGAAAAAAAATGTGCACGACCAAAATTTTAGTCAAGCAAATTATTAATAGACTATGTGTATGAGACAGGTTTTTCCTTCAAAAGTGGGCTTGATGCTTATGAGAAGCAACAGAGGAAAGTTTACAGGTGGGCTGGACACTTTTAATAAGTAGTAGAGAACTACAGAACCCTGAAATACTCAACATTGCAAAGGATGTAGGTAACTGCTTTATGTGTCCATTTAAAAAGTCTTCATCGCTTTCTCCTTTAGACTGTTTAGTAAAACAGGAACACTTCCTGAACACTCTCCCACAGAAGGATGCAATGCAACTGATAACTGATGTTGAGAAACATTTGCTCTAGTATTTGGAGCTTTTTTCCTCCTTACTCTTTCAGATCGCTTCCTCTAGAGATGCTGTGCAAGCTTCTCTTTTCCATTAAGGACGGGTTTAAATTTACTGTTAGATGCCTTTGATCACCTGCTAAACTCTGTCTGTCCTTATGCCCTATGCAAACACTACTGTAGCTTTGTAAAAGTACATTAATTTTGGCTTGTCTTTACAGAGATACTTGTGTTGTACCACTCAGGAGCCCTGGAATACTTGACTATTCCGTGCCACTTAGCAGTGACAAAAAATCACATCCTTTCCTGCAAGGCCTAGAGCCCAACGTGCTGAGCTCACTAACGCCCTAATATTGGCTGGTATTCTGCTTCCCTTTTGCAGCCATTTGCTCTCTCCTGTTGGGATCACTGCATGGTAGGGACTGTCCGTTCCCTTCCTAGCCCCAAATGTTATAGCAGCCAGTTATGTGACCACCTTTCCTGGGCCTGCTAAGGTACATAGTGCAGCTATGTGCAATCTGCATGTATTACTACATAAATCACTAGTAAGCAAAAGCCATTGAGATGAAATAATTTTTAGATAGCAAAAACTGTAAGTGTAAGTCCTACTGTAACTCCTGTACAGAATTTTAATTTTGCCATGGATGCAGGACAAATACTCAAGGAAGTTCGGCCAAAGTTGGCAGAGTAACTTGTTATTACCAACTGGCTGTTTAAATCCTCAAACCTTTGCTCTCAAAGGAGCAGATTTAAAGAAGTCTGGGCTTGAGCTGCTGCTGATACATGGCAGGTGAGACTGGCTGCTGGGAAAGGCACTGCACGCAGGGCTGGCGTTTGGCAGAAAATAACAGTCCTTCATTTTCTGCGAGCTGTGTGCCACTGAGCTGGATCCTTCACAGCATGCTGTCCGCCTCAGAGCAACTCCCGTGCTCTGCTTCGGCTGGGGCACTTCCAAACAGTATTCCCCCTGGTTTCAGTTTATTTTTCTCCCTGCTTTTGAAGTGTTCATTGTATAAAAGTATAGTATTTTTGTAGAGTCAGCTTCAAAACGAAGTAGAAATACAGATAATTTACCTAATGCTAGAAGGGGAGAAACAGCAGATGATAAAGTTGGTTCCTAAATTTTTAGCTAAAACTGGAGTAAGAAACACCTATTATGCAAGACCTCCTCCTTCCGGGGGGAGGATAGGGGAGTTGACTCAATAGCCACAACTTTATTTACTGCTCAGCAACTCATAACTCCACATTTTTCATGTATTGACTACAGGGACTCACAGGTCGTTTCCTGGGTTTTTTTGTTTTGGTTTTAAATAATAGGCAATACCTGTTATAAAATCTATATATAAGCTCACCTACCAGTGCCTGGCACTTTAGCTCTATTTGCCTGGCAGGAAGTCTCCATTTTTATGATTCACTCTATTGCTCACCTGCTCTGTGCAGAGATATCCCATGAACAGCGCTACTGAACCTTCAAATAGTTAGACAAGAGAGATGTCCAGTTAGTGTCCCCTGACAAAGACAGTCTTTAGCAGAAAAATAAATTCTTTTTTAAAAGAGGGTAAACTAGTTACCTATTTATTGTTGGTTTCAGATGTGAAAGGCCCTTCTGTTGCTTACAGCTTCTTTTCACTTTCCATTCTAGCCTCTAGATTTCCTTATTCTCTCCTGGTGTCACTTCAAGACAAAGACCCAGAATCTTTGACATTAAAAAGGTGGGTTTGAAATAATACCTCATGCTCAGCAGTGAATTTTTAATGTGAGTTCAATATAATATTAATAACAGCCGTTGAAAGGTCTATAGCTTTATACATCGGGCCGTGCCTACCTGCAAGCTTTGTCCTGAGGAAACAAATGCTGTTCAGGAAGACACACATGATACAGACCCCAGAATTAACTCCAGATTATTTAAACAGACTCGCAAACATAAACACATTTTTCAGCTCCTTTGTCATCTCCAACAAGGAAGCAACTTTGAGGTAACACTCATTAAAGAAGAAACAACGTCAAAAGATTAACTGCTCCAGTGACCTTACATACTTTCATTCACCTTTCCAGAAAATACTGTATTTTCAGATGGCTTATAACACTGTCTAGACTTAATTATCTATCAAAGATAAAACCAGTTTAAATGGGTTTTGTAAAATAACCAGTGTGTCATCAACCAGTTGTTATTATCTGAGGATAACTTCCAGGGAGTGAATGCACAATATTAAATGACATACAATTTGCAAGGCTTATGACACAGAAAAGCTTTTAACAGTGTCAAGCGAGGATGTTATGACTCTTATGTTATATTGTTTCTGTACTGGAAGTTGGACCTTAACTTGAAAAGCACTGAATGAATGGATGGATGGTCTGTAATGCCTGGTGGCTGTGTGCTGAGCAGTGAGAGATGCTCACAGAATGACCATTCTCCTTGTCAGAACCAGAGTCCTTGCATCAAATTATTTATCATATTGGTAATATCTTAGGTTTAGGCTAAAAAGCCACTTCAAAGAAACCAGCATGATGTTATTAGAAGTGAATGTCTCAGTTATTATTGGAGCACCAATGTATCTCCATTATTAAATTCATGACTGTGTTTTTTTTGTCTCTTCCCTCTTACTCACAACTTCACTTAAAGCACGTGCCAAAAACACCGAAATACATAACACCAAGAGGACGTAACACAGTTGGAAAAGTCCCCCAAACTATAGAGAAATTACTGGACCTGCTGGTGCTGCTCCCTCTTTCTCTCCTTCCCTCTCACTGAATTTCCCAGCTACCACCCCAGACACGCTTCAAGACAACTGTAACTCTTACAGCTCCACGGCTGTGATACCAATCACAAAATTCACTCTGGAAGAGCTGGCTCTTCAAAGAAGTGTCTTCGTACAAACATACAGTTCTCTTGCCCATGCCACTTTATTACTACTACTTTTATCCAAACCTGCAGCTCACTATCAGGGACAAAAACTCCAAGAGACAACTTTAATATGCAAATCTACTCCAGTCTGTTATCTAAGAGCAGTGTGGTTTGCAAGTGATGGTTCCTGTGTGCAGCACTCCTCCCACTACAGAGCAAAGAAAGAAAAAAAAGTATTGACTCTACGGATATAGCCAATGCCGTACGGCTGACGTGGGATTTGAATCTGACATATGCAGGAAGAAGCAGGGGGCAAAGGGTAGGTATATAACTAGGGTAAAAGGGAGGTAGCTGAAAATTAAGATCTGTGTGAAGCTAGAATAGGGGCATGCCCACGCATGTAAGACAACTCAGCTGTCACACCCTATGCACACACAAAAGTGAGAATAGCGTATGGTGCAGGTAGAGTTACTTTTATATATATATATATTTATAAACAACATAATCTACATTTTAACAGCAAGGACAAACGCAAAGCATTCCAAAATGCAGCTCTGCAATAAACATAAACCTCAACTTTTCAAAAACCCCATCCATCCCTCCAAATTTGTTTCAATAAGGGAAACAGCTAAATGGATTTATTCTAACTTTGCACTTCAAGTACAATTCACCTCAAGACTGACAAGCATAAAAAAATTTCAGTCGAATGGGTAATTTTTTTTTTTTTTTAAAGCTGCAGTAGCCTGAAAACAGGGGCTTGTAATGAAGCTGCCCCATCAACCATAACCACACTGTCACTACAGCAACACAATCATATTGCATGTGCAAAGAAGCAATGCATTTAACATTTTCTTCACTGTGTATTATCTATTAGCTGAGTTTGTCACAGAGATATGTGGCAGTTCCCTGCAATACTTATGAATATATGGCAAGGCATACAAGAATCCATCCATGTCTGCTTCAGCACAGGTTTGTCATCTTATATTCTGGCAAATAACTTAAAAGACCCCTCCCTTCTCTTATCTTAGGTTTCTGTTAAATGCTCTTACCATCAAGAAATAGAAGTCGTCCCAGGCAAACATCTCAGATCTCCCCATTGCTATTCACTATTACTAATGCACATTACACGTTCAATTCTCCCTTGCTGCTTCTATGAAAAAGCTCTTGTCAAAAACAGATTTCATTTTTTCTGTGTATGCACAAATTAGTTATGGATGATTAACAAAGCATTCATTCTTTTATTTGCTTTGGCTGAGACTTGATCTGTGTTACATTCATGTGAAGGAAGCACTTCATTTTATATTGATTAAATATGAAACACTGTACTGTTGATAAAAAGAGTTGTGTTCAAGGCTGCATATTATACTGACAAAAGATGCATGTTCTTGGGCTAACATTTTCTTAAACAAGTTTTTCCAGATTTTTAATTGCAAAAAACTTGATACACCTTCCCCCCCCCTTCTCACCAAGTACTGGGCAGTAAGAGCTTTATGTCCCAAAGAAACTGGCTGCAGTCTTAACAAACAGCAATAATTATTGTATATTTAACATAATAAAAAGGAATTTCAAATTCTGCCCCACAATTTGATTTCTTTAAACATAACTTGCATTATAAAACTTATCAAAAAAAAAGAATGCAAAACTAAGTAGGAGAGGCAGCAAATCCTAATTACAGGATTCCTCTATTACATGAGAAATATAATGAAATTGAAGATGTATTGGAGAAGTCTTATGGAAACTCATAGTCAGTTATAACTGAGAGTTTGGCCCTGATCTGGTGTTACTGACTCCAGCTATCACCAGATAACACGTGTAAATGCTCGTCTATAAGGCCCATAAATCCTCCATGTCCATTAAACACAGTGATACAGCGACACCAAAAAGGATGTACTTCAGTTCAGGAAGGTATTTAAGTGCAAGCCTAGCTTCAAGCATATGACCTACTTGTAATTAAATCAAGTTAAAGGAAGCTATACGATTAAGCACCTTGTTAAAACTGGGAACAAATTATTAGCCCTTATAAAACAGGAGATTCTATCTCGGGGTTTACGGCACAGGAAAACAAACGTGCAGACACACGCGTGCGCACAGAGTATTATGCATACTTTTGCAAGAGGGGATTTATTTTTAGTGTAACTATATAGCAATAAGTGCAGCTCTTACTCAGGTTAGGACGAGGTCTGGCCACAATGACTTCTAAGCCACGAATCTCATCCAGGCAATGTGGTTTCATTCTTTGCTAAACTTCCAACAAAGATTGGTAACATACCTTAATAAAACCTCTACTAACAACTCTGTGTCACAAAAATAAGTCTCTTCAGTGTCATTCCTTTCTCCAAAACCAAAGCATGAACTTGGGGTTTTCATCTTACTACCAAGGAGAGAGAGTCCTACCATAATGTAAGGCTGGAAACAGCCCAAACCAGTGGCAACTTGATGCAAGCTGGGTTCAGCAAGGATGGCTAGTGCTCCACACAGAAGGCGGCGATTTCTTGGGGTGCCCCTGAAATACCACAGCACTCATGAGAGGATGGCAGGAGAGGAGAAGGTGGAAAGCTGGTTCTGATCCAAGCAGGCTACCACATGGTCTCCGAGCAGCAGATCTCTGCTCCCCATGAAGGGACATGGTTGTTACCTGGCAGCTGTTTGAAGCGCTCAAGACCCATCTGGAGGAAGGTCCCTCCAGCGCTGATACACTGCAGGTAGGAGGACAAGAAAAGGCCAACGAAGGCAGCCAGGTCCATCTGGAGCAGCTGTGCTGCAGTGCAAGGTGTGAGCTCCTGCCGGGCACGAGAAGCAGGAAGGCTCGAACAACACCCTTTACTCCTCATCACCGTTATCCAGAGCAGAGGTGCAAGATAACAACTCCTACCTGATGCTGCAGCCAATCAGATAGCGTCTTGACTCCCAACTCATCTCCTACCTGCATCCCACTTTTCCAGCCACATGCTCCGACCTCGCACCAGCCCTGGCACTTTGCTGGCTCTTCTTTCACAACACGGTTCCTCTCACTAATCCGGCAGAAAACTCATCCAGAAACCCCCCCCACATTTTCAGTTGCGTCAGGGAGACGTATGAGCTCTCCAAAGGGCAGATGAGCATCACCATCGTGCACTGAAGGGGCAGCAGCACAAAGCAGGGAGCAGAGAGGAAGGAGCAAGAAACCACCCATCAAAATGGTTCAGTCATCCCATGTGGTTGCATTTTCAGGCTCCATAGTATTTTATGGAGATTTACTCTTCCCATTCCAGCCTGTGTGTATATTCAGCTCCCTGTCCTTGCAGATAGGGGATTGTTGAAGTGAAACAAAGATTATTTTTTTTTAAGGTTCCCCAAAAAGATTTTTGTCTTTACTTCAGGTCACATAAGAACACACAAAAGGGCAAAGTGATAAATGCCCAGATAGATTTCTTGTCTTTATTTCCACTCTCTGGAGTAAGGCCAGAGACATCTAAGTAGTGCACTCTGTTCTCTTCCACTCGCTCTCAGAAATTATGGACACTTCCTCCTCTGCAGCCAATTTCCTCCTCCTTCTCTGTCTGAGTGCAAGTTTAAACTACTACAAAACAATGTTCCCCTGTTTCTCTCCAGGGCCCATTCTCCATGCATCTACACCAGGCTCTCTGACCCCTCCCAAACCTTTAAGACTTTATGTTTACAGATCCAGGATGAAAACCTGTTCTCTCTACTCCAATTCTAGGAAAATTCCACTCTCTAGCCATTTTGCATATGAACTCGGCTGCACTCATTTTCTCAAGGTTCATCCACTCCACGGTCCTAAGGGGCTGCCACTCCTGACGTTATTAGCACATTATTAGCCCTACTCAAATATACCTGACACAATTGTGCAGCTGACTCAAAAAATATAGAAATATTTCATGGCACAGAGCCTCCCTAATCTAAGTCTGAAACTTGAAATTGGGCATTGGCAAGTCAAACACCAAGTATGTTGCATGTTGTTCAGCTTCCCATTTATTTATAGTATCTACATATATTATTATTAGATTTGCACAAATTATAATTCACAAAAATAAGTGTTACAAAGTAAATACCAGTTTCAAATAATCATTTTCTATACATTCTTTTAAAAGATCTTATTCTCCACATTCCAGCTACATCAGGAACATTCCTGGAGTGTTACTGGCACAAGTACTGTCAACATTTCTAAAGCTCCCCTAGAAACAACTTCACATGTGTACAAAAAGCAAATACATTGCTAATGGTTTATTTATTAACATTACCATGTTGCCATCTAAAACAAATACAGGAATAAATTAATAAATACAGAGTATCTTTAATGAAAATATTTTCTTCTCTACTTCCTGGCTGTGATATTTGATCCATCCATACTTAAAAACATTCCACAATAATAGCAAATAATAAAAAAACCCAAACCAAACCATAAGAAGACTTAATCTCCTAATTATTGTTACTTAAAAAAACTTACGAGACATCTGCATTAATCAATTACCAGAAAGTAGTGCTTCAGTCCCAGGTAGTTAGCAATAGCACTCATATAATACTACAGGGAGCTTCATGTTTTGTCAAAACTAGAGCAGGAAAAAATGAAACTAAAAGGCATACTGTACATGTGACCTACAGGACTTGGATTATTACCTCTAAGCTTATTAAGAGTAAAAGCTGTCAGTCAGACCACCCCACAACCAGGGAGGAAAACTAAGATTACTCAGCAGTAAAAGGCATAAAAACGAGATGTGTATTCTCAGAATGGGCGAAGGCAGAGAGAGTGAACCACAGACCTGCTTCAGCTATCTAGAGCAGTAATTGGCTCACAAGAGCGACTACCACGTTAAGGCATTATCATTATCTAGCTCACATAACTGGAAATTCATGCTCTGTTCTTTAAATTGGCTTAACCAGGAGCATCTGCAGCACTTTAATTAATTACAGCAATTGGCGTACGTTAAAAGTAGATGCACAGATCTGAAATGATAATGCCCTGTGAGTAATAATTGTAAACCAGCATTAATCCAGATCTATCCGAAACAAAACCAAGGGTACACTGTTGTGCTTCAGCTGCACAGAAAACAAGCTTCAATGTAGTAATCATTATCATCTGTCCAGGTTCACCAGCAAATACTACAATTCTGCGTGACACTCTACATTCAATTAGCTCAGGAATGCAGACGCTCACAACGTGCACAACAAAAATCTGTTCAGGTTTGATGTTGTCAAGTCAAAATCAGTCAGGCACTTAAACTTGGGTTTCCTTTGAAAGATAAACTTGAAGTTAAAATCATAACAGAGACTGATTACCACTACTTATTTTTAGTACACTCCTTATAAAGAAATACAGAAGGCAGATATCACAGTCGGCTCAGAACAAAGTTTTCTTGACAGCCATTAGCGTCACTTCAGTAAAAAATCCACAGGCACTGTACACAAACATGGTTTGGTTTTTTTCCTGATATCTGCAGCTCTAAAATACAGTAGAATTACTTTTTTAAAAAATGAGAAACAAGGAGTTAAACCCCCCTTTTGTTCCTTTTATATACAGCAATTCGAAAACTTTACTTAGAAGAAAGTAATTTTTTCAAGCTTGACAGTGAAATCCACGTGCACATCCTGGACACATTTAAAAGCTGTTCTGTAACAGACTTCTTAATACCATTTCCAGTCAGAACACAAAACAACACTATCAAGATTTGTTGTGACTTGCTTCATATTCATACAGAATTCAGGGGTCAAAATACCTGGTATGAAGGTGATTACCAAACCAAATCTGAACTCCCCATTTATCAAACACAAGTTTTATCTTTCCTAGAAGTGTGAAAGAATAAAACATAACTTTCTTGATACTTGTAAACATGTAGTAGTTTTGAACATATTTTTAACCAAGAAACCGCACAGCCATAGACTCAACTAAGGGATGACTGGTCTTAAGTTGCAAAAACCTTAACCATCTAATACAAATAGATGCTACATCACAAAATATACCTTTGTGTAATTTTGTCCAACACCCATTTTCTGAGAGTACGCCTGTTTTCAGTGTAACATACAGAACTAACAAGGAGGCAGAACACGAGCAAGGGAGTGAGTGCAAGCCCAAACAGCTAAAATACCAAGGCTGATGCAGCAGCAAAAAAACAGAAATAGCAATCTGATGTAGCAACTCACACCAGAGACATTCAAAAGGCAGTCAGAGGAGAAAAATACCTTTTCTAACGCAGCAGAACTCTGGTGATGGTGCTTATATACTCTGTGCCTAGTGTGTTTGGGCTAGGCAGACAACAGTGAAGCTTCACTGGTATATGTAATTTTAAGACATGAATATCTGTGCTCAGATCTCTGATAACAGGTTTATCTAGGGTGCACAGAAAACAACTGCATGCACAAATAAATAGCTGCACACTCAATGCAATCACGTTCATCTCCTGAGTATCCACTTATAAATACTAATCTAGAAACTACATGTGCTATTAAAGTGCCAGCCTCTGAGGAAAAAAAGGCCACAATGCAGGAAAAATATAAAAGAAATTAATAATTCGTATCTAACACAGTCACTCATTTCTGATGCAGAGGGATCACAAGTGCACAATACAAGTTATTCGTTGACTAAATACCATCACGAAATTCTACAATATAAAGGTTGAAAGGATTAACACAAAAGGTCCTACTCCAAGACAAATGTCTCCTTCATAGTTCAGTTCACAGCCATCATGACTGTTCCGTCAGGCCTATGATTCTGAAGCACTGGGTATATACCTGCTAACCAAACACACCAAAGACTTTCAAAATCTCTTGTTGATACTGGCATATTTTTAGAGGCGATTTTAATTACCACCACGCCAAAAGAGACTTTCTAAACACAGGAAGATCACCAAGTAAGTTTCCGCTTCAAATCTCAGGGTCTTCTGAAACAACTTCTACAGAGGATTTATGAATTTGGCAGGGTTTACATCCCACTTCCTCCCTTTTCCTCCTTCAGTCTCTCACCTTTCCCAAGCAAAAAAACCACTAAACATGCAACAAACTCCCCTATTTTTAAATATGTCATATTTGCAAAAGCCTTACACCATTTAATTGCACATTTATGTAGAGGCCACTTTAAAAATAAATGCAGAGAAATTAATTCATTAGCATGCACTAAAACATGTTGGGTTTTGCTGTAACAATAAAATTACATGGTGATTTTCAAACAAGCCGTAAGTACTAGAGGAAAAAAGTGCAATTCATATTTCTAAATATATCTTTGGATTTAAATATTCTTCTCTAATAATTATGCTGTCTCACATGTTCCTACATTTCAGAAACTATCTGGGCTGTGTTTAACTTCTCCCAATTCCATTTTCTCAAGGTACTAGATCTTTTACTTCCAGTAACAGACTAGAGTAAGAAATCCTAAGATTTCTAAAGGAGAAAGGGTTGAATTTTAGTGCAGCATATTTTATCCTTACTGGGATGGTAATTTTTCTACTTCTTCTACTGGCATACTTTAAAAGCAAGGAAAGAAAAACCTGAAGGGCGTTCTAGCTTGTAAAACATAATGAGAAAATATTTTTTGTAACCTCAAAATAATTGTTCACACAACTTGGCAAAACATTAATCTCAAATCCTGGGGATTTTTAAGTCATCAGCTAATTTTTGGCAGATTTCTTCATTGTAAAAATTAACAGCACCTCAAAATAAACATCCTGGACCACTTCATGTTACAATTACTATCAAGCAGTCCCATCACCTGTCACTGCTCAGATCAAAACAGATCACTCCCTAAAACATACTATATGGCTAGTAAAAGACCGTAAGAGCAATCTATGGAATATAACTCTACATGACTACCACAGGTCTACAAAACTGAGCAAAAACGTCCTGAGCTTAACCAGTTGGTACTTAAATGTTAGACAGTGCTCTGTGAACCATTTTATATTAAAATTGGATAGTTCTAGACATCACACATACAATAAGTATTGTTTGACACAGTACCATTTTGATGATAAATTGCAATCTACAGCTCAAATAATTCTACCCAGGGATTAACATTTCAGAGGCTGAGCCAGAGATTAGGTGCGTGGATCTTGAATTTCATCATCTCCCTTCGGCACAATAGCTTATTCTTCCTTTTTTCATCTATTCTCTCATGAAGGGTCAGGAAAGCTTAGCCTTGCTGTTTCATTCATTTCATCTCTACATTAACCAGATACCTTGCAGTCTTTAGTTCTTACATGTTATTCCATTACAAATACTACAGCTACACTACACTATGCTACAGCTAATGAGGTATGTACCAAATCAAAGGGTGCCATCAAGTGGTTGTAGCACACTACCAGTATTATGCAAAGTTAAGTGTTCTGCAGTGGGTTTCACCAGGACACCCTATACAGCGTGGATTACACTCTGCCATAATTTAAAGCTTTTGGGAAAATTCAGATGCTAGAGATGGTGATCCCACACGATTTCATCTCCTTCCTTTTAAATTCTAAGGCTCAGCCTAATAGCCCGCACCACCACACAGGAGATGTCCCCGTCTCTCACCGTATGGGTCAGCAGGCTCCAGGACTGTTTTGGTCATTGCATGCTCAGCTACTCACCACTGTGCACCAGAGGACAAGAACAGCCTTATGAACCTCTGAAAAGCCTCCCAACTAGCAATGGGACAAGAAGAGTGCTGCAGGGTGGGGGTTCACACAAGAAGGGGAGAATAAATACAATTACTTGTGCCACCACACCCAGTTTCAAATCAAATTAGTTACAGATTACTTGTTAATCTATACTCATACTGAATTTGAAGACAATGTGAGAGCTCTTCCCTGCAATGATGGTGATGACTATCTTCAGCATTACTCAGCAATTTGAAGTAAAAATGACTTGATAGATAGTTCTTCAGCACAAGCGTTCAATTTAACCCAAACAATTGGCCTTTCCAGATGAGATATTTCACAGCCAAAAACCATTTCATATTTAACCATTTTCTTCTAATCCATATACTATCAGCTCTAAACAACAGCCCATTATTCCAACTCACGTTTGCCTGGCAGGTAAAAACCAACCAACCAAAACCAAATCAAAAACCACTTTCCACTGCACTGAGACAGATTTTTCCAATGAAAAAGAATGCTGCCTTTCTAAAAACTGTGGCAACTTTGCTACTGTAGGAAAAAAATTTTGCACGTGCCATGGGACACAGAAGAGTTTTGCTTGGTGGGGATGAGATGAGACTGAAGATGACCCAGTTGTGTCTCACCACAGCATGGCTAGCCACAGCACGACTTCCAGAAACTCAGCTGTTACAATAACACCGTCCACCACTTGCAAAGAAAATGCCAAGAAACTGTGATTTGAATGTAACTGATGAAGATAGACACAATTATCTATATTTCTGAAAGGGTTTGCCTCCAAAGTATAAAAAGCTGAACAGCCATGACTGCACCAGCACAACCACCAACTTCTTAAGGATGTAACTTCAACCATATTTTTCCTGTGAGAGTGACAAACAAATGTCCACACTCAAGAAAAGCTCAAGGCAAATGAGGTCCAAATTCTTCTGAGACTGTTCCCATCTGTCCAAAAAACTAGCAGCAATGTTCCCACATATGGTCTATCTATGCAACGTGCCAGCAGCTCAGGCAACTACTCATAATTTGGGATGTCTACCACTGCTGCTCTGAGGAAGCATACAGTTACAATGCATATGTATTAAGATCAATAATGAATTTTCATTAACTGCAGAGCAACACTCGTGTGGTGGACCAAAGACAACTGGAATTTGTAATGCAGAAAGAAGTCAGCCCTTAACATTCTCCATGTTCTCACTCATAGCTGACTTCACGCTTCCGTGTGTTCCTCTTACACTTGCTCACTTTAGTAGGTCAGCCACATTCCTGATTCTGCAATACAGACCCTTCACAGTAAACCTGTACACAAACTTCCAAAGACTGAACTAGAGGTTGGAAAAAAAAAAATTAAGAAATTACCAAGAACCAAACTGAAAAGATGCCAAGCTACTTCCCAAAGCATTGCATAGTGCATAAGAGTTACAGAAATTTGAAAAAAGAGAGAAGGAGCTTGATTTCCACTGTAGCAGCAGAGAGCTGCTTCCACCAAAGGGGAGACTGCAGAGAAAAGATGCAGAAGTAGTGATGGAGTAAGCTGCATTAAAGCCAGAACTATTTCACCAGGTCCAGGTGAAACACCCCAATTTTTCCACAGATCTCAAATATCCTTTGAGATAATACTCTTCCTCAACAGCATCCATACTAGTTATTTATGCAGTCTATTTATTTAATACCTCAAATCCTTCCTAATAAATGAGCTTCTTTGGTTATGATATATAATTAAAGTTATATAACATGAATTAAAACTAATTATGGAGAAGATTTATACAGATGATTCATGGAACAACAAGCACATAAGCTTTATACTAATTCTTTGCTGACAGATTTTTAGGGATATTTTCCAAATATTCCATTTTGTCCTTTCATTGACAAATATATAGACAAAATCCCCTCTAACTCATCACGCTCATTCCTGTGTGGCTGCTCCTGGAAGCAAACACCTGATGTCTCTGTCATTGAGGGGTTTGGCTCTTACTGGAGCTACTTCGACAAGAGCGTTCCCTTGCTCTTATTCCACTTTGGCCCAGCTACAGCTCATTCTCTCTGCTCCCATTTTCCCTGCTGCCCACATTACTCAATCATACACTCTCCCTTCATCTCACTTTTCCATTGCAGACAATGGTTCCTTAGGCAACAACATTAGCCATGTCTTGTGTCTTATGCTTCTCATTTTCAGGGAAAGATATATTAAAGGACAGAGAATATCATAATAGTAGTGTTGGAAAAAACCAACCACGCAGGGGTGGGGAAGCGAGGTGAAAAGGTATAAGGTTTTGTCAGAGACAGATTTTGATGGTACTTGATTTCTATGATCTTTTAGTATTCTCTTCTAAATTTATTTAGCAGTTAAACTTGGAAAGCACTAACAAATCTCCCATTCCAAACAACTTCTCACTCTTCATCAGAAAAAATGCAAATATAATTAATTTCCATTTCAGGGTCTACTTTACAGACTAAATTAAGAGAGAGAATTCTTCACATAATTTTCAATATCGTGTCCGATTTGGTAAATATTGTATGCTGTCCTGGTTTCCGCTGGGATAGAGCTAACTGTCTTCCTAGTAGCTGGTACAGTGCTATGTTTTGAGTTCAGTATGCAAAGAATGTTGATAACACACTGATGTCTTCAGTTGTTGCTCACTAGTGTTTAGACTATAGTCAAGGATTTTTCAGCTTCTCATGCCCAGCTAGGGCACAAGAAGTTGGCACAGGACACAACCAGGGCACCTGACCCAAACTGGCCAACGGTGTATTCCATACCATGGGACGTCCCATCTAGTTTAGGAACTGGGAAGTGGGGGCGGGGCGATCACCGCTCAGGGACTAACTGGGTGTCGGTCAGCAGGTGGTGAGCAATTGCCCTGCGCATCATTTGTACATTCCAATCCTTTTATTACTACTGTTGTCATTTTATTAGTGTTATCGTTATCATTATTAGTTTCTTCTTTTCTGTTCTATTAAACCGTTCTTATCTCAACCCAGGAGTTTTACTTCTTTTTCCCGATTTTCTCCCCCATCCCACTGGATGGGGGGGAGTGAGTGAGCGGCTGCGTGGTGCTTGGTTGCTGGCTGGGGTTAAACCACGACATATGCGTTTTTTCATTTTTGTGCCGTGCATTCCCGTGACTGGGGACTGTTATCATGGAGCTGTTTTGCTTTAGGACACAAAGCTATAGAGAGTTTCCTACATCTTATCCCTTGCTGAGCAAAATGCTCTTATGGTATAAATCATTAAAACTATGTGCAAAAACTGAGGGTCTTTAAAGAAAATCTCTGAAAACTACTAAGCTTATTTACTTTTAGCAGGCAAAGTGCTCGAAGTCAGACACAGCAGTTTCCTGTTTCAGGCTGTGCAACACAGGGTATTAAAACAAACTCATGCTCAGCCTGCCATTCTGGCAACCTGCTACGCTTCCAGTAAGGACAGTCTGGTTTGTCCTCAGTTCTGGTCTACAGAAAACACACCAGAAGCACAAATATTACTATTTAACAGCAGAACATAATACACAACTGTATCATCTTCAGGCTCTAAATTAATCATGTTTGGTGTATTATTACATTTTATTTTTCAGGCCACTGGAAAACGTAAGAAACATTGCTTAAACATAGACCACTGTGCTCAGAATAGCAATCTTTGGGCTCAGGGTTGCAACTTTGTATGGGTCACGAATTTGGCAGAAATTCAGTCTAATCTTATATTTATGCTAGTATGTGGAACCACAGAAAATATTGAACAGCTACAAGATGTCATTTTATGGCACTTTACTCAATGCCATTTTATTCACACAATCTTTCCAGCCTAGTCTCAGGTTGCCACCACACCTAAGCTAAACCAGAAAATGTTCATTCATGCTGCCTGTCAGGATTCAAGAAGCAATTTGGCCCATATATAAATAATGTAAAACAATGAGAAAGGAGAAACTTCACATGAAAAAAACCAATATGACAGTGGAGTACCAATTCACATTGAAGAATATGCTGGGAGGAAAAAAAACTGAATGAAATGGCATCCATTAAGTTATGGAGGTCAATTAATTTCCATTATATTAAACTCTATAAAGACAGCCAACAACCAAAGATAAGAGGCTAAAGGCAGTAACACTCGGTGCTATTACACTGCCAGATGGTTTTCCTAATAACAAAAGGTTTTCAGGAAGCCAGAACTCTTTACTTTTCTGTCAGCTGGCTACTGTCCTGCTAGTGACCACTATTTTTAAATAATATGCTCTGAGTTAAATTACAACTGCTTGCATGTACAATCCTATCCAGTTACTTAACGCAGAGTTACATTTTACACAATAATGGATATTCTAATACTTTTTTGACACATATTTCCATACCTTGAGCACATGCAATTGCAAGGTATTATCTCAAATCAACCAACATATTCAATTGGACTCCCAGATTATCTGCTTTTGAAGGTGACTTAAGTAAAACATATTTTTCATTAAATGCACTGCCATTTTTTCCATTTTCCACACTGAGTATTTTGTACTACACGGCTGCAGCGTATGCTGTCTTAACACCATATGGCTACCAGGTCAAAAATGAGATTTATCCATCATAACGTTGCCCCAGACAGTGGCATTTTACATAATGATATTCTGAACTGCATCAAGAGCAAACACATACCCGTGACTATATGTAAATGTAAAAACACAGTTAAGACATAAAACCACCAAAAAAAAGTGGCAAGCTGAACAAGCTTAAAAGCAAATACGTTTCTATTAAAAGGCAAGTTGCTTGGCTCAGCTTATGTCTAGAGTATGATTAGAACCCCACTGTAAAACAATTACCAAGATACTCTGCTGTATTTGATGTCTGAAAAAGAAACGACCTCATGCAGACTCTGTCTCTTGTGTGTGCTGGCAAGTATATTTTACTGCTGATTTTCTATGAATAAACATATGCTAAGAGTGGCTGAAACACACTGCTGCTTTTAAACATGCCTAATGTAGTATTAGAGGTTCATTTCCAAAGCTGTCTGCCTTGTTTATCAGCTTTCTCCCTCCAGCTGGCAAAGAATACCCCTGACAGCAACTCTGACCAGCTGTCTTGCACAGTACACTCATCTATAGGAGATACATTCTTCTAGCAGGAAATAACCCTCCCCAAAACATAAACAAAATGGTTCTAGCAATTTAGAAAACTGTTGTACTTTACTACTGTGAATCAATAATAACCATATAAATTATATGTCATCAAACTCGTTCCATTGTAAATGTTAGAGTGTACTGCATGTACTGAGCTTTATAAAGCTGGAGCCCAACACCCAGCAGCCTCCTGTCTCCATCTTCCATTTGCGAGACCCTCTCCTGTAATTGTAGCATAAATATCAGAAAACGTCTCCTTTTTTAGAATATTTTAAACTGAAATGCTGTAATATAGTTTTCAAAACTGCCATATCACCTGCTAAATTATATCTGATACAGATCCACTTAGTGCAGTTATTAACACAGCATCAGAAAAAACATTATTTAAAGGACAGTTTGGGCACTGCATTTCATTTGGAAGATAAAGATCAAATAACAAAAGAAAATTTTCATAACTATTTTTGAAAAAACACAGTAGAGTTGGATGGACTTACATTTCTTACTCTATTTTACTGATTCAAGATAAATAAGGTATTAAAAGTATAAAAAGTTAATTAGATATTAAAAGTTCTTTTAACAATTCATCTAAAATTCTCATTTAGAGAAGATTTTTGTTATCTTACAGCTTTGGTTTAATAGATTATTACATATTAATGATAAAAAGGATTATTGGTGGCCCTAATTTTAGGTAATCTGGGCACAGTCTTGTTTTGGTCAGAATAGAATGTCCATTGCAGACTAAACAGCAGTATGGCATGAGCGAACACCATTTGAAGCAACTAGCAGGCTTTGCTTGGGGATATACACATTGTCAAGTGTAAATGAATTGACAGAGCTGTTCAGAAAAGATTACACAGCACTTGCCCTCACAACGCCTACCTCAAACCAGGACCGCTACTGCCTCCTCTGTGTGCTGTGCCATACAGAGGGAAAAACACCCATAAACCTTGCAATCTTTCATGCCTTGCTCATGTAACATGTGCCCTAAATACAGGTGGTAATTTACTTGTCCTACAGCATTTGGTGTAAAATTTCTCCAGCAGAATTCATGTGCAATCCACTGCCATTATCTTCTGTAACTTTCAGAGAAGGTGCCTAATCTAAGAGGGTTGTTTAAGTAAGTGACACCTACAGGGTCGCTCTGGACAGACAGGAGACTCACCCACTCCTGGACATCTACCCTAAGACAGGGTAATTTGCTTTATGCACAGGCCCCTCTCCCACTCCTTACCAAAGCTGAGACCCTGCCTCTGATTGTGTTCTATTTTTAGTTAAAATTGCACAGAAATGTCATTGTGATGCGCACAAGAAATAACGTGTTACTGAAAAAACGCAGGATCGAGCCTCCTAGAACAATTTCCTACCGTGTCTCCTTCAGAGCCAGGACAGCCAATCAAGATGACAATTTCTGCAAGTTTTGCTCCAAAAACCTAATCTCGGAGATTTCTCAACTAGAACAAAGTGCTAAATATTTAATGTAAGCAAAAACTAGGAGTAAAACAAGTTTTCTGATTCTCTATTACATTTAAAACAGAGCAAGACTGAGATGGCTGACAAAGCAGCATTTAATTCCTAGCTATATCTAGACCAGAATACCCAGCCTAATTTACACAGACAGTCACAGTCACATAATCACATACAGCAGAATATGACAGGGGAATTAAAGGACCAGGAAAGCATGTCTGAACTATGAGCTTCCTGCTCTAAATGTATTAAATGCAGATATTTAATTCAGAAAAAGGCTAACCTGGTCGGTTCTTATTTTAAGCAAAAATTTATTTCAAGCAGAAAATACAAAAGGAATGATAAAGCTTTTTTGATTACTTTTTCTTAAATAAAGCAAATAGCCAATTTAAACTTAAGCTCCCACATGCTACAAAGATGCACTAGAAGCGATAGCCAAGATCTTGTAATAAATTCTGGTATAGCAACTGATCAGCAAATAAGGCATCATCTTATTCCATATGCCAGTCTTTTTCCCCATGTTCTTTCTGCAAACGGCATTGACAGTAGTCAGAATTTCAATTTACTACACTATACTGCCATTTGCCTCCCAACATTTATTTCCAGAAACAGGTGCAAAGATTTGACATCTAGACTTGGGCTTTTATTCTGATGTAAAGCAAAACTTGCTTTTGCAAAGTTAGAGTCACAGCACTGCTGTAGTAAAAGAGATTTAAACGTCCAGTATAAAAGCCCAATTTTACCAAAATTCTGGGCTAATTACTGCTCAGA
The DNA here is from genome assembly GCF_929443795.1 of Astur gentilis. Taxonomy (NCBI): domain Eukaryota; kingdom Metazoa; phylum Chordata; class Aves; order Accipitriformes; family Accipitridae; genus Astur; species Astur gentilis. The sequence goes on from NC_064884.1 coordinate 20,612,099, forward strand.
TTCAAATGAGCTATTTCTTGAAAAGCTTAATTTGGAAAACAACATATTCAGAGCTGTATCTGATGAAAACTTAACTTCTTGCAAATACCTCATTTTATTGTACCACATTTAAAATCAGTTGCCTTTAAGACTAGAACAAATTCATTTCTACAACCCATCCACCTGCCCTCTTTCCCATTACTTTCACATTACTTATCACCTTTATTTGTGTTGTCATTCCTAGAAATAACAGATGAGCATTTTAGGAGAGAGAAATAATCTCTCCAAACCTGTGAGTGATATAACATGCTTTAGGGCATTCAAAATGAAAAATCATCGTAAGCAACCATGATACAGAATTGGGGGGGACGGACAGACACAACATCAAAACCATGCACTTGTACCAATAAAATGACACTAGATTATGTCAACTATTCTGTAACTTTTCCTAATGTTTTTTTCATTTTGAGGCTTTGCCCACATTTGAGCGGAGGCCATCCCAGAACTCTTTTGGGGTTAGTGTTCCCAAAGTTAGCAAGAGTGGCAGACAGAAGAAAAAGTCAGATCTCATTTTTTAGCGTAAACTTGGTATTCTTTGTAACTGTTTGCTGTAGGCTAGTATGAACAGCAAACTCTAAACTCATTTTTTCTCATTTCAGCAGCTTCGTTGGACAGATTTTCCTGGAGAAACCACTTAGAGTACCCTTATTGGTTAAGGTATTAAAAAAATGACTGGAAGCATGAATGTCTCACACAAGGATGTACATCTGTCATAAATCACTGTCAAACTTGAAAGGTTGGCATGGTTTTCTTCACCATTCATTACCTTGATATTCAAAAAGGCACTATTAGTAAACAGTGGTCTAAAATGGTTGTCAAAACATTTTGGAAGACCCTCTAGAAAGGACAGATGTAGAAGCGAGTTCAGTTTCCAAGATCTGAATACAAAAACAGCCTAGAAATTCAGGGCAGTGCTTCACCAGGCAGGTGCTGGTGTGCAGGCAGAGCTGGGTGCTGGTTGTCCCTGAAGGCAATGGGCAGCACAATCAGAGCAGGACAGGGAACACTCGCTCACACAAATGAGTCCTTAGAAAGAGAATGCTAATGATCTGATAATGCAATCAAGAGAAATGAAATCCCATGTGTAACCACTATCGCATTATTGTGGTTGATTAGTCAGAGGCAAGAAGGAGAGAGCCTCCAGCCACACAGAAAGCAGAATCTGTTCTCCATAGCTGTAATTGGCAAGACAAAAAATAGCAGCCTTAAACTGTATGAACAGAGACCTAGGCCAGAACGATTCCCAAAGCAAGGACAATGGAGCACTGGAACAGGCTGCCTGGAGACACTGCAGGGACCCCATCTTAAAAAGTTTTTAAAAACAGTTTAGGCAGGTGTTAGCCTGGAATGATGCTGCTTTGAGGCAACAGGCCAGGCCAGGTGCGGCTGCCTCCAGCCCCAGCCTAGGTGAATCTACAAGCAAAGCTTCAAAAACAGGTGGGGCATTTTTCTCCATTCATCTGCCAAATTAGTAGGTCTGGGATGTCCTCTTCTGGTGTTAGCAAAGACCATGTTTTAATAGGCCTGCCACGTAAAAAGCAGAGTGTGGTTAGTATAAGGGACACAGCAGTGATTGCCAGTGCCCTGATTACCTCGATGTTACTAGAAAGGGCTCGCTCACCACAACCCTGGGCCTCCTGAATAACCTATATACGAAGGTGAAACACAAGGCACAGGAGGGAGGATGGAGAAGCCTACTATGAACCTTGGAATATATTAGTAACCAATTTATTAGCTATTAGAGATACAAATCTGGGCGCAAAAAACATTTTATACAAAAAGGTGGAAAAGGTCTTTCATAGACCAAATCCTTTACCCTTTGAAAACTTCTCATTAATTTTTCTATTTCATTTAAGAATGTAGGAGGTAGCTGTCTACAAAGCTGTCAGCAAACAGGCAAATAAGGTGGTCCGTCCTCAATGGATGTTCTTATGTGCTTTTCTTTTGAGCATGCTACAAAGCAAAATGACTTTTTTTCCATCACTTCAGCTACCTTTACTGTAGACAAAGTTCTTGTACATAGAGCCAGTGAAAGATTTAACATATTTGGACCAATTTAAACCTTCACTCTTCCCTCCTGTCCCTTTCTTCTTCCATTTGCTAGGCAATCTGCAGAGATCAAGAAACACAGCCCAAACTTCAGGTCAGCTGAGCTCTTCTTAGAGACGCAGGCTTCATTTCAAGTTGACTAAAACTCATCAGCTACCCTCCCCCTGGCATCTCTGAGGGGATGCTTCACAATTGCCCCAGCACAGACCACTTCACTTAAAAACTATCTTACTGCTAAAAGACCAAGATGTATTTGGAAACATGCACTGTTCTTTTACTTAAATAGGAGAGCATGGAAACCCCGCAGAAAGTCTGATGGAGGCATTAATGCTGTTTATGAGAGTCTTCCCGGGTATCTATAGAGTCTATTGCCACGTGGAAGCTTTGTTGAGCACTGGTACACCAGAAACCCCAAGAAAGCAATTCATAAGAGAATTTAGAATTTAATGCTGAAAAAATTAACACTGGAAATTTGAGCTCAGACAGTGAAAGGAACCAAGTGTGGAAACCGCATATCATCAAATTACCCTTAGGAATATGAGAGAAAAATAACTAGAGGAAGTGGCTCATATTTTTAAATGGAAGGTGACTAGTACTTGTTCTCTAAACAGAATAGGCAAGATAAACTAACACCAGTCCATAAGGGTTTGAAAGCCTATTACCTCTCCACAGATAGGTAAGTCTTATTCTTAGCTATGAATTTCTTGCTCTCCAACTTGAAAAGCCAATCTGAAGATCCAATATGATTATTCAGAAGAGCAACAAAAACAAGACAAAGAACTGCCTCATGAAGAAAAAACAGATAACCAAATACACAGAGTCTGGCTAAACAAAGATGAAATTAGAGATAAGAAAGTTAGCAGTAAATATATAAAGAATGCAACTGTGAAGGAGATAAAGACAGAGATGAGGCTGAGGGAAAATTAATATCGACATTTAAATATTAAGAAACAATGCTATGATCAAATTATTTATGGATTAGACTTACAGTAGATGATGAAGTTTCACTTACTAGAATACAAATACAGGGTGGCTAAGACATTAAGAATAAATACAGTTAGGAAAAAACCCCTACAATTTGATGTATCACAAAGTACATGTATTTGCAGGACTGAAAACCAAATGCCCCCAAGAAACAAATATCTTGCTTCATATTCATTTACAGCATGGTCATCTTGCACAAATCACCCCACCTCACCACTACTTAAAATTTCACCTGAAAGTCCAGAATAATCTTGTCTTGAATTTGGTAACATCTGCCCACAGAGGCCTCAAACCTCAGCTGAATATCTCTGTTAGCTAGTCCTTGCTCAGCCACACTGAAGCATTACAAAATTATTTTGGAGGCTGATTTTTAATAATATTTTTAAAAAAAAAGCCCAAAAGAAATTTTTTTAGCCAAATTCAGATTGCTTCATAATGAAAGAACGTCCATGAACTTCAGGCTTCAGTATTTTGCATTCTGACTGCTGCTAACCAAGGAGGAAGGGAAACCCTGCAGCCTCTGAGGGCAGAGAACATACTTGGACAAGGAAAATCCCACAAAGGACTGTAAATGTCCCTGCACTTGCGACTTATCCTTGTCAGGTTCAATGATAAATATGTTCCTTTAAAACCAGGAAAGCCATATTTTAAACCTGAAAGGGGTACATGTCGACAATTTAAGCAGGGAGGAGATCAACCTCCTGTCTCCCTCGCTCCCAGGTTTTGAACAAGCAGGCGGTTTGTGCTCTCGTTTCAGCCAGCCGTTCGATCATTTGTGACTTACTCGAACAGATGAACATACTTTCATCCACCACTAAGTGGAGCTGTTACTCTTGGAAAAGAGTTTCTCCATATTTTCAAGTATGTTTGCAGACCAGATTTTTTTTTTGGCAGTATCTACAGCTTCCTGTATTGTTTCATCAAAAAAACCCCAAACAAACAAACAAACACACACCACACCACACCCCCCCCAAACACACAAAAGGAGAGGGGATTAAAAACAACGAGTTTTATAGTTGCTTTAGCTGTTGATAATTTTTGCAGTAAAACTATTTATCAAATTTATTATTCTGGGGATAATATTTATATACTTTCTAATTGAAGAATAAATATCTACCTACCAGCAACTATTTGGCAGTTCTCTCTCATGGGAGGAATTAATGGCATAATTAAGGTTTAAATAAGTTTGCACATAACAAAAGATTGCTCCATCACAGATATATACTGGAACTGTTTCCATCTGTTCTAGCAGAGGCTGCATGCTTTGGGGCACAGCAACTGAAGCAACCTCCTACCCTGCAAGCATTACTACAGCTCAGAGAAGACTTGAGGCAGAGAGCAAGAGCAGCATACAGTGGCTGTACTACTGCCACCTCTATATATCATACAATGACATGTGAAAAAAAGCAATGTGTTATAAAGCAGGACATGAAGTCGACATGCCACTATAAACATCTGAAAAAAATCTGCTGCAACGTCACAGGAAACCCAACTATACCCAGAGGGGTTGCCTGAGAAATACACTGACATTGTTTTATCCCGAGTAACTTGTACAGTGACAATTGGTGATGGAGACTTCCCTGATTAAAATAAACTAAGTGAGAAAGAAAAGGAAACCCCAGGAAACAGTAACTAAACTTTGTTTTGTGTTTGTAAGTCTCAAACAAAAATAGAAACTTGACATTTAAAAACAAAAGTATAAATTAAGCACTTTGCTTTCAGCCCTTTTAAATGTTCAGTCACTGGTGACCAGAATAAACCTTAGCTTTGGACATCCAAATCACTTCTGATATTGACAAGGAAGAAAAAGCAGCATTTTTAGGCAAAAAAGATAACATGCAAATTCCATTGCTTCCCCATACTTCTGTGCTGCGTGGCACTACTATGATTCAGTAGAAGAGCAGTATTTTTTTTTGTTTAAAAACCAACATAAATAAAAAATAAATCATGCTACTGAGAAACAGTCCATCCATAATGAAACTATATTACTGAGAGATAAACACAGTCTTGATACCACAGTCCTTTTAAATGTATTTCAAAAAGAAGTTTCTTCTTCAGGGTAACTCCAGGTAGAGCAACTCCCCCATTTTTGAGCCCAGGCAGTCCCAGAGCAGAAAATGCAGCCCAACACCAAGAACAGAAAGGAAAAAAAAGTACTTAATGAAGCACTTGCTCTATGCAACATCAAGTAAGCCCTGCTGTTTCACAAAGTATGTTGTTTGTACAGCCCTCAGGAGCTCAGCTCTCCAGCGAGTTCTGGGAGCTCCTGTCTCAGAGGAGTCAAGAGTCACAGGAACCACCTTTTGGGTTTTCACTGGGTGCACAAGAGAGCTCCCCCACGCAGAGAGAGCGAGACTGGGATCCCAGGGAGCAGAGGGGCACATCATAACTCTTGCTCTTCGCTTAGGTGACCGTGGCTGGTCCCACCTCTCTGCCCTGCCTCAATCACCTCACCTATAAAAGGCAGGTGTTGAAACTGCACTCTTCACTAAAGAGTGGCATTCAAACCCAGGAAGGGCGTGCTGCTGTTTGGGATGCAAAGATGTCATAACACAGCTCTGACATGTTCACTCCCCTGCTCATAGAAAAATAATGTGTCACAACCCATAAAACCATGAGTCATAACCCAGCTCTAACTTGTTTACTCCATTGCTCATAGGAAAATAATGCAAGGAAGACTGATACTTACAGGGAAGGAATTTAAGCAGTGTAGTATAGTACTCCCCTCTCCCGTATTTTAATTGTAACATAACAATAGGTATTTTAATAAGCCTTTATTACTACAGAGCAAGGCTTTACTGTGGTTCAGCAGCTCAAATTTTACTTGAGCCTTTGTCAGCACTTGGACACCCTTTAATCTTTTCAATGATTAAGTCTTACATGTATAAAAAAAACATAACAACATTCCAGCTTACATTCTCTATGACAAACGTCCATTCTTTGTCTTCAAACTCTTCAGCATGGGGATCCTAGAAAAACAAACCAGAGAACTTAAGTCTAAAAACAATCCAGGGTGCAAGAAATTGCAACTCAGCCAAGATTTTCACATACTCAGGGAAATATTTTTACCCACTAAAGATGACAGAGGGAAATATTTCAGCTGGGATGTAGACTTCAATGGATGTCAGTAAGACGACAAGCAAATTGGTGTAAAACTGCCAATGCAGATTTAATAGGCTCCTACAGATATAAGTATGAGGTTGATTCTGATAAAGACCTGTAATTCTATTTCCTTTCATCCACGGGAAAAAAAACCAGATAAAGCTCACTAATTCTTACGTTCCACCTCCCAAATAAACACAACAAATCTACATCTTGCAGAGAACAGTGGAGGAAGCCACTGCTCTCACCTGGTGTGAGAAGACATACACCTACAGAAGGCATCAAATCATCACCCCAACCTCCTTGTACCCAGACTCCATCAGCATGAGTGGAGTTACAAAGTCATGGCTTCTACCTCATTTCACTGCAAATTTCAATACCCATCCTTACTTCACAACACTTCTATTACATCACATGCAAGGATCAAAAAACATTTTAATCACCAGGAAGATAAATAACCAGGTTCTTACATTGTGCATTTGTTTCCAATTTAATGAGCTTTCAATCCAGTGGTGTAGTCTGTATTGTGGTTGTCTGAAATTAAGATTAAGGTGGAGACAAGAAATCATCCCCTTCATGCCTCTATCAAGAATTCTATTTTAAAAACTACCTATGTTTTTAAATATTATTAATTTATCATCCAATCGTAGTTCTGACCAACTGTAACAAAAAAGCTTCCATTCCTCTTGCAGAACAGCTTCTCACGCTAAGAGAATGTGGCTTTAGGCTTTCTTCTGACATGAAGCCTCATTTTGCTATACCTCAATTTTATCCTATTATTTCTAGTTATAGGAAACCACTCAATTACTCCTTTGCCTCCAACACTTGAATGCTATAGACACTTGCAGACAAATGTCACATCCCCATAATCAGCATTTGCCTTCATCATATGAGAACCCTCAGCAACTGCAGAGTTTTCTTGCTATTATTTGGAGCCTGTTCATGATACTACACCAAACACTGCACCAGTTCCATCTTGCTGCTGTAAATTAACAAAATGGATCGAGATATTTTGCTTCTACTTTGTTTATCTCTGTTAGTACCATCTTTCCTTTCTTTCCAGAATGCTACATGCTTCACATTCAACCTTTTCAACACACCTCATCTTAGTCTTTCCTTTAACCATCCTTGTTTCACTTAGTTTTGCTTTAAAGTCTACAGCTCATTCTTTTAACTAGTTCTCATCAAATACTCAAAAGAAAAGATTTTATAAGTAAACAGTCAGCGAAAACAATTATTTTCTTCTTTTTCCAGGATGCAAAAAACTTGGAAACTGTGCTCTTAAATAAGCCTCCTCTTTGAATGAACTGCAATAACATTTCTAAGAGGATATCATCCTATCTCCTCCAGCACAGTCCTTCCTACAAACTCCAGCAAAGTGGGTTCACCGCTCTGCAGACCCCCAGTAAAACACTGGCTCTCCTTGCAGGAGTCATCCCGCTAGGAATCAACGTGCTTAGAGAGTAAATTCAGCACCACATCATATTGTTGGCACCATCACTAGCTATATAGTTAACAGCTACAACCACAGGTGTCATATACAATATGCATTTTAAAATGCATTACTCCAACAATAGGATGTAGTTTCAATGAAACAATATACGATGGTACTAGAAACTTATGTCAAAACTGATGATTTATTTTGATATATGAATAAATCTTTTTAAATTTTTTTTTAAAATCAGAATAATTTAAATACTGCAAATGAGTGTAAAAAACATACTACACCATTAGCCATAAGGATAGAAAGGCAAGTAGATACATACAAAATTATACTGAGGTATCTCTGTGTTCCAATTAATGCACTTGTAAACATCAGATTATGTAATTATATATCCATCACATTAATCAGGTTTGTGGAATTCTGCATTATGTAAATGAAGTGCACAATATCTGCTCGTTTGCTGTATCCTGTGTTGTGCTGGTTTTGGGTGGAGTAATTAATTTTCTTCATAGTAGCTAGTATGGGGCTATGTTTTGGCTTTGTGCTGAAAACAGTGTTGATAATACAGGGATGTTTTAGTTACTGCTGAGCAGTGCTTTTACAGAGTCAAGGCTTTTTCTGCCTCTCATCCCACCCCACCAGCGAGGAAGCTGAGGGTGCACAAGAAGTTGGGAGGGGACACAGCTGGGACAGCTGACCCCAACTGACCAAAGGCATATTCCAGACCATATGACATCATGCTCAGCATATAAAGCTGGAGGAAGAAGAAGGGGGGAATGGGACACCACATTTGGAGTTATGGTGTTTGTCTTCCCAAGTCACCATTACGCGTGATGGAGACCTGCTTTCCTGAAGATGGCTGAACACCTGCCTGCTGATGGGAAGTGGTGAATGAATTCCTTGTTTTGCTTTGCTTGCGTGTGCAGCTTTTGCTTTACCTATTAAACTGTCTTTATCTCAACCCATGGGTTTTCTCACTTTTACTCTTCCAATTCTCTCCCCCATGCCACCTGGGGGAGTAAGCGAGCGGCTGTGTGGTGCTTAGTTGCCAGCTGGGGTTAAACCACGACATATATAAATTCTAAAGATCTAATTTTCTGTAATCCAGCTATTAAATACTTATCATTTTCAAGAGTTAACCTGGGGCAATTACCTTTTTGTTTAATTGCTTCCTTTGATACAGCATAAAATGACATAATGAGATTTAATTGGATCATTAATCACTTTATGTTTTAATAAGCTACTCCATAATAAGTGACTAAACTCTTAAATATTTCATCCTGCTCAATTTTTTTCATAACTCTCCCAAAAGCTATTAACACAAGCTTGCAGGTTTACCTAAAATTGCTTGCAAAGTCAGGGCCCCATATTTTATCCTATGTAACAAACAAAACAATCATTGTTTTGTTCATGCAAGGCAATTATCTATAAAGAAAAAAAAAAGCTCTTCTATCAATGGCAATAGAACTGATTCACACCTCTGAAGGCTACAGAATCAGATGCTCTGCTGAGTATTTCTGATAATCTGATAGAGCAAAATAATACTCTATAATGAAAAGCATTCTTAATATTCAACACTTTAGCATGCACTTGAAAGTGAGTTGTGAACACTTTTGAAAAATAAACGTGAGTGTATTACCCCCAAACTCCTTACCAACTACCCAGAATAAAAAATAAAATTTAAAAGCTTCAAGGACTTCTCTAATGAACAGCCTTACTAAAAGTTCAGAGAGTATGAAATATGCTACGATATGGACACTTTGCATATGTGTAAGATATTTCCAACTTAAAGACAAATCCAGACATGTTTTTTTAAAAGCCACATTTCTTGTTAGTCTTAAAATGCCACTAGAAACAAAAAACCCTGAATAAGCTTATACACATAAGCCTTAGCATTTCATTGGAACAGACAGTTAAGTGGCTTCACTCTTCTTACTAAAATGCTTTTTTTTAGAAGCCCAGGAAGCAGCATGCATAGTCCTATTTCTAGCCAACTTACAACTTTATTACATGGTCAGCATTAACAGATACTTCTATGACTATAGTTACAACACAATTTCTATTGCATCCACCATTTTACCCTCGGGGCTAACATTTCCATGTGTGGTCTCCATAAAAAGTGATGTTTCTATAAATCTGGCTAATCTTTCATCTTATTTTGGATTTGAAGAGGGTAAATACCAGTAAAAAAACCCCTAACACCACATGCTTCCCCTCCCCTGGCTAACCCATATTCTCCATTCATTTCCCACATAAAACTCATGCAATGAATTTAGCAAACTATTACTTGAGGACTACACAGCTGACTACTCTTCAGGGGAAAAAAATGCCATTGCAAAGAAGAATAACCCTAGAAGTAATGGTTATAGAGCCTTTGAAATTTTCACTGTACGAAAGCCCTCCCTGATAACACAGCACACAAAACCTCACCTCACCTGCAAGCAGATTTAAGTAATCACTGAAAATGTGCAGCTGGGAACACCTAAAGACAAGAATTATAAACAGATCTCATTCCCATCCTCCTTCCTGAAAGCAAAGGATAATGAAAATTACCTAAAAAAAAAATCAAGGAACAAACTGTCTCCAGTATTTTACTCAGCCTGAAACTGCCTCATACCTCGCTGTAACACAAAGGGAGATGGCAAGAGCCATCTTTTTGATAATGCTCTTTTTCTTTACCAACATACCACAGACACAGAACTGCACTCTACCAACATTCATTATGGTTTTACCTTGAATTGAGAACTGTATCTGGGCAAATAGATTGAACAACTGCTTGTTCCTCCTCATTTTATTGTGTAAAAAAGAATCATCATTCTTAATATCAAGAGATGGGCCCCATTTTCCTGTTTCTCTTTCCATATGCATTCGTCTCTTAGTATGACACTTCTTTTCAGTATCTTCAACTAAGTTTTAGAGCCTTCTTCCCCTACCCTTTTTCTTTTTTTTTTTTTTCTGGTAAGATGACTTTAGTGTTCAAAAGTAACACTCAGGTAAGAAGCCAATAGTAGGGAACTGTGCAAAGGAGAGGGCATCATCTTATGGTTCTATTTTGGGTAGGTGGGGTTTTGGTAGCAGGGGAGGGGCTGCAGGGGTGGGTGGCTCCTGTGAGAAGCTGCTAGAAGCTTCCCTGTCTCCAAGACAGACCCGCCTCCGGCCAAGGCCGAGCCCATCAGTGATGGTGGTAGTGCCTCTGGGATAACAGATTTAAGAAGGGAAACCTGCAGTGGAGAGGGGAGTGGGATGTGAAAGAAACACCTATGCAGACAGCAAGGTCAGTGAAGAAAGAGGGGGAGGAGGTGCAGAGAAGGAGGGGATGCCCCTGCAGCCCATGGTGAGACAGCAGGCTGTCCACTTGCAGCCCATGGAGGTGAACGGTGGAGCAGATGCCCACCTGCAGCCCATGGAGGACCCCATGCAGGAGCAGGGGGATGCCCCCAAAAATGGCTGTGATTCCATGGGAAAGCCAATGCTGGAGCAGTCTGCACCTTAAGGACTTCAGCCCATGGAAGGGACGCATGCTGGAGCAGTTTGTGAAGAACTGCAGCCCATGGGAAGGACTCACATTGGAGAAGTTCATGGAAGACTGTTTCCTGTGGGAGGACCCCATGCTGGAGCAGGGGAAGAGTGTGAGGAGTCCTGCCCCTGAGGAGGAAGGAGTGGCAGAGACAACGTGTGATGAACTGACCCCAACCCCCCATCCTACTGTGCTGCTGCAGGGGTAGGTAGAGAATCCAGGAGCAAAGCTGTGCCTGGGAAGGGGTGGGGGGGGGGGGGAGGGAGGTGTTTTTAAGATTTGAGTTTTACTTCTCATTATCCTTGTTTTGATTTGATTGGTAGAAAGTGAAATTGATTTTGGTTTTTTCCCAAGTTGAGTCTGTTTTTTGCCCATAACCATAATTGGTGAATGAGCTGTCTCTGTCCTTGTCTCAACCGACGAGCCTTTCATTATATTTTCTCCTCCTCATCCCACCTGGGCTGGGGGGCAGGGGGAGGAGTCAGCGAGCAGCCATGAGGTGCTTTGTTACCAGCTCGGCTTAAACCACAAGAAGTTCTCGTACAGTGAGACTCTCAGATAATAATTTCTCCAACTCCCAAGATCAGTAGCACACTTTGGTCTGCCAGTGAAAACCTAGCCCAGCTCAAGTTTTCCCAGTAACTGTGTTGCCTACTTTTCTAGAGATATGTTGGCCCTTGAAAAGTTCAGTCCCACAAACTTTTCTCTGCAATCCCACCCATCAGCTTCTTTCTGTGACCCCATTCTGCCCATCCACATGCCAACTACCCAAAACCAGACAACTCTTCTGGGCTCAGGCAAGAGAAGAGCAACAAGAAACACGTCTGTCACATTTTTCTGTTCTCTGTTCATCAGTCCATCATCAGTCCATTCTGCCAGGAGCTTTGTCAAGGACTAGATCCTTTCTGCAGTGTATAAGGTGGTTTCATAAGACTGAAGAAAGGTAACCGTTTCTCCAATAGCTTAGGTTATCTTCAGAGTTACTTCTGTATCTCTTGTAATAGGAATGAGGACATACCAGCAAACTAGGGACTTCTCCTTCTCCTAATCAGCAGCCAGAGTGGATGGGGAAGATCTTCAGACTGTTAGTCCCTTCCTCCCTTCCTTCCCTGTGCCTCCTCGCTAAGCTTTCCTGGCTTTTAAAGCTTGCCTTTCAATTAGATCACTTCATACCAGCCTTAATCTTTGGCCTTTCTTCTTGGAGAATAACTATTTAAGGACTGTCATATTGAATCAGATCAAATCATGATAGAGTTTGTGATCTTCCTCTACCAGTGACCTATAGCAGATGCTCTGGGCACTCCAGCATCTGTCCTCAGCTTTTGTACTTGGCTGTTTGAAGCTGCAGAAGACTCAAAGTTTGACCCAATTCTTGTTGCTTTCAATGATGCTTACAGACGTCTGATTAGTCTAGAAAATCACATGCAACTCTGGTCAGCTTTTCTTGAGCTTCCAGAAAGCAGGGAGCTCTGAGCACACCGACAGAACTGTCCTTGTACATCACCACACCAAGCTCATGACAGCTGTTGTGGTTTAACCCCAGCCAGCAACTAAGCACCATGCAGCCACTCACTCACTCCCCCCCATCCAGTGGGATGGGGGAGAAAATTGGGAAAAAGAAGTGAAACTCCTGGATTGAGATAAGAATGGTTTAATAGAACAGAGAAGAAGAAACTAATAATGATAACGATAACACTAATAAAATGACAACAGTAGTAATAAAAGGATTGGAATGTACAAATGATGCGCAGGGCAATTGCTCACCACCTGCTGACCGACACCCAGCCAGTCCCTGAACGGCGATTCCCTGCCCCCCCACTTCCCAGTTCCTATACTAGATGGGATGTCCCATGGTATGGAATACACCGTTGGCTAGTTTGGGTCAGGTGCCCTGGTTGTGTCCTGTGCCAACTTCTTGTGCCTTGGCTGGGCATGAGAAGCTGAAAAATCCTTGACTATAGTCTAAACACTAGTGAGCAACAACTGAAAACATCAGTGTGTTATCAACATTCTTTGCATACTGAACTCAAAACATAGCACTGTACCAGCTACTAGGAAGACAGTTAACTCTATCCCAGCTGAAACCAGGACAACAGCTCACACCTTCCTCAAAAGCCTCTGGGCTAGAAAGGCAACAAGGATTGACCTTTTTTTTTTTAATATTTTTTTTTACAATTAGTACCCACATTAACCCTGGACATTTAATTTTTTAGTGTGCAAATGTGCTCACTTCCCTGAGCTTACGATTTTTATATCTGACACACAACATATTGTCTTGCCTACAGGGCTGTTTTTCCCTCCTATGGAATATCCTCCATAGTATCTGGTCAAGCCACTGGTCTTTCCTAAACTGAAACAAGTACATTCTGAACCTGGATTTGTTCCTTGCTTCTGGGAAATAGCTTTATCGAAGGGTTTTGTTTTGGTTTTTTTCTTCCTTCCCTGAGACAATATATTGGCTCTGCTGCAGTGCTCCTGCTAGTGCATGGCCAGTTATTGTGCTATAATCAAAGCACATGATTGACTCAGGCTTTTAAGAAAGTTGGTATAGGATTTACTCTGAAATATATGTGGGGACAGGAATACTTTCAACAATACAAGTCTCCTTTTATCATCTATTTTATTCTTATTTTACTCAAATAATTTTTTGTGTGCTCAGAAAGCTATGCCTCAAAAAAAATGTCTTTTTCAAACTTTGGAATGAAGAGTTGGTAATCTTCCCTGTTGTTGCAATAGTACACTGGTGCAATAAACCATGTATATCACTGACAAAACAAGCGTTTTTTGTAATCCAATGAAGCAAAGTCCATGCTTGCTCCAGAAGAACAAACATTTCTGCTTGAGAAGTTCACTCTGCTTTTAAGCTAGAAAATCATGATATTGCAATTTAAATCCTCATAGTACAGTTAATGTTAACTTAGCTTTGCTAAAAGCACTGGGCTTGCTTGGCAGTGAAAATGTCTCATTTAAAATCTCTCTCAGTTGATACAGGTATGCGTTTGTACATAAAACCACAGAAAAGTATACAAGCTTTCATATATGAAGGTTAAACCTTGCTAATGCAGGGACTCTAAAAATGAACTTCTAGAGTGCAACCATGGAAACAGCAAAAAATGGGAATTCAGCTAGCTTTTCTGGCATTTGTGGATTTTTCCATGAAAGCACAACAAGTCATGGACTTAAAATGCACAATAGGCTTATTGTTTCACAGTGCTTCTTTCTCCCCATTTTGGTGGAAAAACAAACCCAAGGCATAACCAAACATCAATGTAGAGCATGGCAAAGGAAGAAGTTAAACTTTCAGAACAGATGGAACTTTTTATGTAATTAGCACTTCAGCCGGCTGGATGGGCAGGAGCTAGAGCTAGTCAAGGGAAGCTGAATCAATACATCCATTTGATGCTTCTCCCTACTTGACTCCAGAGCATTATGAAGTTTTACCAGCAGCCCAGAATTAAGTGAAATGAAACAAAAAGTTTTTATTTATTTGAAAAAAAAGTTTTCTAAATGAAGGTTATAGTCTCTTCAATACTTAGCTCTGCCTGCCTAAGAATTACAAATACATTGTTGGAAACAAGATAACACCCCAAATAGGGATGTGCAGATAATGCAAAATATCTTGTCTGTTGACTGATCACAGGCACTTTGCTAGCCTGCTCTCAAGTGTCCACGGGTGACTACTGGAGAGGGTATTCTTAACATTCTCATCAGCACTTGAAACCTCGACTTATCTCCTAATCCTACCAGCAACACATTTCAACAGCCACTTATGAATGCACAGCCACTACTGTGTGACTAATTTCCCAAAACACATAGCTGTCTGTTCTGGAGTCCGCTCTTTACCTTCCCTGCACTTGTATTTCAAATGGCACCACTGTGCTAATTTGTTATCTGTGATTGCTACAAAGCTCTGTCAGAGAAACCTGCTCCCATCAGTGGGCTCTACCACTATGGACATGAAGTCAGCAGCTTCCCTTTGCTTCTCATGTTGTAATGAAAGAGGACAGCTACTGTTTGTTAAACAACACGGCCACGCTAAGTATACTTACTGCAAAGTGCCAAACATTCAGCAGTCGCTCTCCTTTGCAGGGGAGTAGCTCCTAAAGGGACTTAAACAGAACTGCACGAAACACAGTGCTGGGTAAAATTAAGTCTGTAGTAATACCTAACAGCAGCTCCAGAGGCCCTTCTGTCCTCTACTGTCAGGTCCTAGCCCTCACACTCACTTTCAGTGGCACAACTACAAGTTCGTTCTGCTGTACTACAGAATATAGCCCTGAAGCAGTGTAGGTAGGAATAAAAAGTGTGGGATGGCAGGAGAAGGCTGGGAGACACTTTTACTCCAAAGTCACAGCATCACAGAGCTGTAGCCAAAAGAAACTAAATTTCTCATTCTTCATATAACATGTTATCGCATACACAATCAAGAATTGCATATTACTGCTTCACTTTAAATGTTAAAAATATTAAATAACATTTACTGCATCACATAACCATATTCAGATTACATAGACATGCAGTGTAGTCACATAATGGTGTTTAACTTCTTAATCCAAGTAGAGGCCCTTGACACATACAAAAGGAAATAGTTTTTGCTACTGAACTTTTGAACCCCAGTTGAAGACTTATGTGTCTGCTAAGAGAGACAAATTTATGACAGCATCACTGGCAGCCTGGGAACTTTCTGTTCATTGATGATCCCAAGGACACAAAAAAAAGAGAAAACCCCTTTTTAGGCTTAATGAACCAAGTAATAAATTCACATTCTAAGGTTAACCAGCAGCCACTTCTAAGCAGTTACTCAGGGAAGTCCCCAAGACAAAGTAATATAAATATTACTAATTAGAAAAAAGTATGTCACTGTCACCCTAAGCTGTAAAGGGAGCAATTAAAAATAAGAACAACCAGCGCATAGCTGGAGACACCAGAGTAAAGAACAAGCACGAACTAATGGAATGAAAATCCCAGAAACCTTCAGCCTCCCAGGCAGCCACCTACACTGTCACACATGCAAAACTGTATTGTTTATCTTTATGCAGAAAGGGCTTTGCTCAATGATATTTAGGAAATAAGTTCTAACATAACCATCAGTTTCTCCTCCTGCTTCACAGCCACACAAATAGGCTTCTTTTTTAATAGAACAAAAGCAGTTCCTAAAAAAAATCCCCCATAAAATCTTATAATTCTCTGTACTACTCAAATACTCCACATCCACTCCTACGATTGCCATCACGCAAGTACTGTGATGTTTGTGTAGCATACTAAATACTGTGAAATTAAAAGCTGGATTCTGTTTCCAAGCCAATAGCGTTAAGAAATAGGGTCACTGCACTGCAACTGAACAAGGAAGTCTAGAAATGGTTGTGTTTTGACAACTTCTGGCTTGCAGTATTTAAAGAAAACCAACCAGACTATAACACATGCCAAGCCCTGACACACGTACTACGTGCGCAGTTACACATGTACTAGATTCTATGCCAATGACTTGCCATAATCAGCTCAATGGGATATTTCAGTGTGTTAACTAAACTACAAAAGTAAGCTTTGGCAGGGAACAGACTATCCTTCTCTCCCAGATTTAAACTGGGGACATAAGGTTGTACAGTCAATGACTTAAACCAAGCAAGATTAGGCCTTGTGATTATAATCTGATGTTTCCAAACAGAATTTTTCATGCTGTTTATGAAATAGGGAAGATTATGCTTTAAAAAAAACATACCTTAAAAAGTGTCACAGTAATTTCAACATTTTCAGGAACAGGCCATACCACCACCCCACGATATGGGTTCTTGATACCAGGCTGCCAGCTATGAGCCTAAAGGAAGAAAAGAAACAGTCATCTTTAAAGCCATTATAATATATGCTGACTCAACTCCCACAGGACCCAGTGCATGTAGGTAGAAGCAACATGTCACTGACTCTAAAAAGGCTGTGTTCTTAAACCTATGACTCTGCTGAACACTATAAAGAACATCATTAAGAATGACAGTAAGGGAACTCAGACCACTAGCAGGCTGCTTCCCCCCCCCCCCCCCCCCCCCCGAACTAAGCTGTTCCTCACAAGGTCCTAAACTCGGTTGTTTTAAGTACATAGCATAGGTCAGGACAGTCAGAACCTTGCAAAAAATTAAGGCCGTAAGGCCAGAGCTTCTGTATCAAGCTGAACATTATTTTGTTTTTATCCAGATTGAAGGAATGCTTTTATTTTTAAAAAAACATGAGTACAGCACATAGTGCTGGCTTAACCACATTTACACCTAAATAGAGGAAAAACACAGTTTTACTTAAGAAAAAAAAAGAAAATTATTTATAATACAGATTAAATGCTACTAAAACATTTAAATTCTTAAGACTTAATATGCTGGGGTACCTACACCTAAAAAAGATAATGAAAAAACCAACAGTTAAATAGACTGAGAACTTGTCTACCTTTGAGTATCAATTTGGATTGACATATGGTCTGTATTTACATTTTAACAGCTAGTCCTGAAAACAACCATGTATGAGCATTTCTGTTGCAGAAGTATGCTTTTTTCCAAGCTCAACTTAATCCATTTTGTGATGCTGTAAGATAAATGAGGGAAGGATGCTGATGCATGAGTGACTACTGAGGAGCAGGGGTGTTATTAGAAATCTGTGGAAATTTTATCAGGAAAGAATGTATGAACTATTCACTGTTATCTGAAGCCAATTAACTTGGCTTTTTTTCTTTTTTTCTTTTCTTCTTTTTTTTTTTTATTCTAGAGCATCACTCATTGCAGTTTTATACTCCTTCCAACACTCAGAACTTCAGGTTAAGACTGGCTATTAGAATAAATTTTTGCTATAATAAGGTTAGTAGGACTTGTGCCTCAGGTTCTCAGGTACCCTAAGGTAGCCTGGGCAACTTTAAACATGACTTTGCTATACCAAAGTGGGAAGGACAAAGATAGTGAAACACTCCCATTCAATCACATCGAGGCAATAACTCTGCCACTGTGTACTGTAAGCAGTGTGTGCTCCAGGTGCTAGGTTCGTATCTGACAGCCCCATCACACATGCATGCTGCTTCATGAGCCCTCTTGCATTCAGCTGGGCCTTCACTGGAGCCTGTAGCATCACAGGTACCTCCAGTGGACTTACTCTAATCCCTCAATCTTCACAAAGCAGATGTCTGCAGTTTAACTGCAGGTGACAGTAACTAGTAAGGCAGCAGGGACAAGGAGAGGAAGGACAAAGGGAGAGGCAGAAGAGATGTGAAGCTGAGGAACAGGGAGAATCCAGCCTGCACAGCCACCAGAGAAAAAAGCCCTACCTGCCTTCACAGCTACATGTGCACAGCATGCTCATTTCCATCCCGTTATTTTTTATTTTCTTGCTGAACATTGCCAGCTCTCCTGTGGTTTTATCACAAGTTTTTCCATCTTTGGTGTTCTGCTTAAAACCCCAGCTCCTGAAGATGCCTAATTAGATTAGAAATTTCAGTAAGTTTTATGCTTTGTGCTTGCTGAATAAACTTAAATCATGACTTGGGGCATCCGAAGAAAGGAATTTTAAAAAAGAGCAACTTGAAAGAACCCAATTTCCACTATTTTTAACTCCATTAATTTCAGCCTAATCTCATTATTCTAAAGCAGGCCTAGGATGAATTTCTGAATAACTGAGCAAACAAGACTCTCCATAGCTTTACTCTGTGAGTGTATTTTATAAGAAAAAGATGTTTTGTGAGCAGCAAAACACACCACAGTAGCTGTCATCCTCACCACAGCCACCCAAGCTTCAGCTTCCATCTCCCTTCCACAGGACCCGCAGTCCCCCTCCATCATTCTTAGCTTGCCTGATGGGAATATTCAGCAGGCACAAGGCAGCAATCCACAGCCAGGCACACGCTCACCTGACAGCTAGCCTGTGCTCATGTAGCATCTTGTAAGATAAAACTCCATAGGGGCACTCCATCATCTTTCCAGATACCAATTTTCACAAAAGTAATAGGAGCTCATGGCATGTGTGTTAACTGTGCTCTCCTGCTGGTTTTGGCCCATACTGACAATTATGTCAAACTTGCAATGTCCAACATCCAGGCACTGACAGCCCGCTCAGCTGAGGATCACTTGTTCCGTTTATAAAACAAACTAGAAAATAAGCATTCACTAGTGCAGGCAAAGCTTTGCTGTAAGCCCTTTATCAGCACTGCCTCCCACCAGGAGAGTTAGTAAGAAACAATAAACACACATGGATATATATGTGATTTTCTGTCACTGTGTCAGGCATGTCACTGAAAGCAAGAACCAGGAGACAAGGCCCAGCTAATGAGCTTTTAAAGCAAAGCTATTCTGTGATCAGCTGAATGTTATTAAATCCTCCTTTGGCTTTGAAAAATAAACACTGTACCACACAAACAGCATGACAGAAAAAAGATAACATCAAAACTACATCTGGGTTGTTGAGAAGGAGAAAGGGAAAGGGGAAAGCACAGAGGAAGGGGTAACAACGATGATAAATTAACATGGAGAGTGTTATTCTAACACAATATTTCTCATTTCAGGGACCTCTGTGCTGCAGTTTCTTGAAGTTACATCTGGCCTATATAAAAAAATTTTTTCAACTCCTGAATTATAAGCCTTGACTTTGATATGTGAGCTGGATCAGGCCACCTCTTTGCAGTAGAATTGCCAACACTTCCAGACGGGGGATTGCTGCCAGGGCTCAGCCAAGGTGAGGCACTGCATCTGCACAGTACATTTCCACCCTAATCCTCATCTCCAACTCGATTTCCCATTGGGTTGTGCCTTCTAGATCCACTTTTTCCTTATCTCCTTCTAGTCTTCATTAGCCATCTCTCCTTGTCTCTGAAGCCAAGGCGACAGAAGCTGCTAAGCAGAGTGACTGCCAGCAGCAAGTGCCTCACCCACAGTCTTCCCCTTGCTGGACTCATCTCCTAAATCCAAGGGACAAGAGCCACAGCCTGGAAAGAGAAGCAGAAACACTCTGATGCATTTCAAGGAGAAAGGCAACTGCCCCCCTTTTTCTGCCAGTGGAAAATGAGAGATGACATAGCAAGAAAGCTCTTTTAAATCAGGAATCAGGAGCTACAGCAGGGGTTGCTGAAATACCCTATAAATAGAGTAGGGCTGTGAATGACATAGTCCAACCTACAGCATTGCTCTGGCACAAAACTGATGACTGTTAGAGGAAGAATGCTGTTTAAGAAAGGACATGGAGGTGAGCCTACAGACTTGCACGGGCACTTCAGGCTACCCAGTTTTGAGATCATTCCCCAGTTTGCTCTCTAAAACAACAGCAGTTACAATCCAAACAGCCTGCTTTGCAATATACCATATATGACGTTGTGAACATCACAACAACTATTCTGCTGTACTTGACCTAGAAAGACAGACTTGGTAGCTGTGCAGTTTTGGCCTCTGGTTCCATTGAGAAGGAAAGAATCTTTAAAAAATAGATCAAAATCAGCAACTTACAGGGCCAGATAATTAAAATGTTAAGTGTTCCATATGATAATGCACATACAACACACCAAAGGGCTTACAAACTGTACTCAAAATTAGTGAAACACTCCTGAAAATACTCAATCTGTTGTCAAGCAGCCTTCAATAGTCAGTAATTTCAAACACAAAGTGCATTCTGATGTTTGTTCAAATTCTCAACATTAGTAATACTTAAGCTATTATCAGCAAGGTACAGTCTCCTCATTCTTCTAACTGTCCACTTCTTGGTTGTATGAAACAGCAGTTTCACACACCGCTCTCACCTCATGCACAGGCTAGACAAACTCCAGTCTTGTTCTCCAAGTAGTGTCTGCTGGAGAGCACAGATTGGGCTTATTTTTATGACCGGGCTTAATTGCAAAAGTAACATTCCCCAGGATTGCTGAAACTCTTGTACCAAATGGTGAAACATTACAGAAGACTATAAAGCTGCTCCATCTAGTTCAACATACGGCAATACATTGATCGAACAAAAGAAGATGAGAGTAGCTCACCCAAGGGCTGCCTTTTGTACACCACCTTTCCTTGAAATTACCCACCAGGGGCTGACCTTGACCATACGAAACTGCCTCCCACTCTGCAGGCAAACTTGGACAGCAAAATACAAATACATTGCTGCAAAACTTGGAAGAAACATGGTAATTTTATAAACACTGGGATTTTTTTAACACTCTCCTCCAATCTAAAAAAACAGTTACTATAAATTCTCTGTAATATAAGAAAGTATATAAACATTTATAAATCCAGTGTTATCCTCTTACAGGGAAGAACGGGAGGTAGCAAAACCAAAAAACCCTACCAAACCTACAACAGAATTTTTTTAGCCAGTTCTTGGGAAAGGGGGGGGTGGGGGTGGGGGGGTGGGGAGGAACAAACAACAAAACATGGAGACGCTGAATATAAACCTTCCCTTACAGTCACTGCTCAGCTGTCTAGATGATAGAATATAAATGGAACAATCTTTTAAATCTGAATTAAAAATGATAAAGTTGAAGACAGTCCAGAATCTGGAACTTTGGTTTCAAACTTGAAGTTAATAAATGCCACCACCAGCTGTTCATCACTTCATCATGAAGAAAATAAGGCAGATGCAGACAAATTAGCTAAGTAGAGTACCTTATGGAAGTCGCTGTTTGTAGGGGATTTCATGACGTGGCAACATGTGCCATTCCTATCATGACCAACTCTGCTTATTGCTGCTTACGCTTTTCCTTGTCTCTACAAAAACCTCTTTCCTGACCCTTCAAAAACAAAATATTACATTATTTCAAGAGCCTACCCTTCCAGATGCTTTACGTTACCCATTTGCTTTCTCCCTTCTTCACTACCACCTCATCTCATCCTGCCTGTTGTGCAGCATAATTGCAAGTTACTTTTCCGTAAGATTCTAAAGCCGACCATAATATTTTAACCCTCCTGCAAATTATGGACCAGTTTATATTTATGAATCAAAAATATGTTCCTATAGCCAAGACCTCAATACTGTTTTTTAAAAGCCAAAGTCAGAAACGGACCTATCATTATGCCTCACCTGCAGCCCCAGAAGTGGCTTTATTGTGAGCCAGCCAGCTGCCGCTTTATTCCCTGATAAAATTTTTGCCAACTCTCTATGATCAGACGAGCTCTGCTACTTGCCTCTGTGGCAGGCTGTTCAGGGCACAAGAGCCAAGCAGAAGCTTGTCTGGCTCCAGTAGTGCCTAGGGCAGCTCAGCTTGTAAGGATAATAATCCCTCTTCTTCAGCGTTATCCAGGCAGAACACTTAAATAGGAAGAGAAAGAAAAAATATTAATGAATAACTCAAAAAGGAGGAGCTGACATTAAGCAGTCAGATCCTTCATCTGGTGCCTCCATGCTAGCAGTGTGGCTTGTGCAGACCAAGCATTGCTCCGATTTGCCCTATGCAAGGACTCCCACCAAAGCCATACATCATCTGGGGACAGCCAGAGGTCAATATGATCCAGCTGCTAACGGACCCACTGGAAAAGGAATGGACTGAGAAAAGCTGCCGATTCCCCCACACCAAAGGAAACCTCAACTAGCAGTTTGTGGATGGCTTCTTCTGTACCATAGCTCAGTATCACAAAGGGAGGACACAAATTAAAGACTGTACTCCAGACTATAGCTTGCATCCCCATGATCATCTTGAAATCACCGTGCTTGGTCCTCCAGTTAAAGAGAGAGGCTAGGCACCCGAACAATGCTCCTGTCGCACTCCCGCCCCAAGATGCAGTCCAAAAAACCCAGCATGTGCCAAAGAAGAAAGCTCAAAGCCCTGGCAATGCCAGGCAGCTTTCGTTCAACCCATTGCTGTCCATTTATTTCCCTTGAGAGTAGACAAGGAAACTAGTAGATTCCCACAGGTCTTCCCATGAATGTCTTCCAATTCATCAGCACATATGTGTTACACTGTAATTATGCATCCAAGTATTACTGCTAAAAAGCTACAGAAAGACTGCTAAGCTTGGAAAATGAGCAAAGCCTCATCTTCACTAGGAAACAGATTATCTAGCACTGGGCTAGCTGTTCAAGCTTAATTTCACACATACACATTCATGACATATTCCTTAAATACATGATTCATGCTATTTCTTTCACCAAACCTTGCCTTATCCACTGCTTACAATAGATGATGCTCAGATAGAGGCTCTTCCCCTTCTCATCAAGCAGTTCCTGGCCTTATCTATTGGGCTTCTCATTAAAAAAAAAAAACAACAAAAACAAACCCAAAACAAACAAACAAAACCCCAAAACTGAATGCTGTTATTTTTCTCATAGTTTCTGGGACATCCATCACTGCATCTCAGAATGTCACCAAAATTTATCTTTATGGGATCCCTGGAAAAAAGAAGGGTATTATGGCCCCCAATTTACAAGCAGCGAAATAATAGCCAGTTTCCACCAATTTGGCACAGTCTTCTCAAATCAGCAATGACCTTACTTTATAGGGATCAAGCATGAAACAACCTTTTGTTTTGTCTTCCAAAGCAGACGTTTTTCACTTCAACTGTAAGGATGGCTGCTCAACACCACTGCAAGTCAGTCTCCATGCCCCAAACACCCACAAAATGTAAAGATACATCAAATCTAGCTGTAATATTCTATCTAGCCTCAGTCAGGAACTTTGTAGATGAGGATGGGACCAAACTGAACTCCCCAAGGCAGCATTTAACCATATAACAGCGAGGCACTCTTTTCTGTTCATATCCTATACCTTCTTTAACAAACACCCTCCAACTTCTCTATCACTTAAGCTGTTTTGCTCACTCAGCAAGCAAACTCAGTCCTCCTGTTCTCCCTAACTACTGTCTGCTCAACGAGGCAGCGATGCTGTAGGAAAACAATTTGCAATTGCCTTATTAAAGACTATACCATATGCCCAAAATGGTACAGATCAACCATTAGAATGACTCATCCTAATTTTGACTGCTTACATTTGCCATCCAATATGATTTCCTTACTTTACTAACAAACCAAGAAGCCCCAGGAGTGCCATTACTGAACTGTGCTGGTCCCAGGCAGTCATTGGCGTGTCAGAGTCACAACATGCCTTTATAACTACAGTCAGTGAAGAAGCTGGTAGTGACAGGCAGGGCTAGCAGTAGGCAATGAGGTAGCCAGAAAAGGCAACAGATTGCCAAGAACAGCAAAACAGATGACCCAACTGCTGCTTTATTGATGGCATATCCTTGAAAAAAGGCTGGATGGGCTGCTGTTGTGGACAACAAGGGATCCTTTGTACTCCCTACATATACATCCTTTTTACTCCCTGTCCCTCTGCTTCTCTTGGCTCTGCTCTTAGCATTCAAGTCCTTTCCCTGTTCCCGACATTGTTCCTTCTCCTCTGTGTTTAAACAGTTTTTGATAAACCTGCAGCAGAAGTGCTGAAATCACTAAGCTAAGGCACCTTCCTTCTGCTTTAATACAAACAGGATCTTTGAAGAATAATTCTGTCAGGTTCTCAGAAGCAAGTGCAAATTTGATTCTTCAGAGGTGTATAATTCAACCATAAGCCTATATGTGTTCACAGGAATAGCAGAAAGTACCTCCTTGACATCATGGCAACATCTCTTTTCAAATTGAAATTTCTTAGTTCAAAGCCCGGAAATGCGAGAGCATCTCAGTGAAATGAAAGTAAACATATTTACAACACGTTTTTCCCTTGTTGTACAGTAGAACAAAGACATTCCTCCCCCCCCCCTCAAAAAAAAAAAAAAAAAAAAAAAAGTCCAAAAGCCCATGGCCTGAAAACCTGGGGGCAACATGCCAGCATGGACAGGGTACAGAAGAAGAATTAAGCAAGTCCACTGCTACAAGCTCCACCTTCTGTACCTTCTGTAAACTATGGATGCTGATAACCATCTAAATGAGGTAGCCTCACCTACCTGATTGTGTTGAAAGACAACATTTGCACCAGCAGATAGGTGACTTCCCTCCCTCCCCAAGCTCAAAGTTCATTTTGGTTCTAGGATTGCCGAGTTAATTCTGCCAAACACAGCAAGACTGCAAATCACCATTTTCTGTAAACTGCTGGCACACACAATGAAGATCCCCAACCATACAGAGCCATCTTGTCTTGACACACCCCTTAAAAAGCATCGAAATCAGACTTACCCAGAAAGAAGGGATCCCAGAATAGAGCTATAAGTAACTTAAATCTGCACTAAGGTCAGTAACTGCGGGACACATTTATGGTCCTGTATCCATCCATCAGACTGCCATTTAAATGCCCTTTCTAAATAGTTATTGCTTTTCATATGCAACACTTTAAAACTTAGTATAATTTAACATATCTACAGCTTCTATCCTATGTTTCCCATAGTAACAACTAAAATATTCAGACTCCTGCACATGATGTCTCTCATTATTTCTTCTAACCAAGAGACCGCTGTAGTTTACTTGGAAAGAAAGTATGTGGCCCAAAGGCTTATCAAAATCATAGAAAACCACAAAAATAAGGGCTTCAAAGGACATCAAGAACTCTGCTTTCAGCTCAACAGCATCTCAAGATTACATTAGTCAAGCAGGCCAGTGCCAGTATATGTCCATAGCACCACCATACCATCTTTGAAGTTGCACCGCATTTTTGGTTAACATATCTCTTGTCTCTCTTGTACTGGGAAAGTACATGGAGCTACTGGAAAGAGTCCAGCAAAGGGCCACGAAAATGTTTAAGGGACTGGATCATCTCTCATAAGAGGAAAAGCTGAGAAAGCTGGGACTGTTTGGCCTGGAGAAGACAAGGCTCAGGGGAAGGGGGATCTTATCGATGTATATAAATACCTGAAGGGAGCGTACAAAGAAGACAGAGCCAAGATCTTCTCAGTGGTGCCCAGTGACAGAACAAGAGGCAACGGGCACAAAGTGAAAAAGGAGGTTCCCTCTGAACATCAGGAAACACTTTTTCACCGTAAGGGTGACCAAGCATTGGCACTGGTTGCCCTGAGAGGCTGTGATGTCTCCCACCTTGGAGATATTCAAAAGCTATCTGGACACAGTCCTAGGCAATCACCTCCAGGTGGCCCTGCTTAAGCAGAGGGGTTGGACCAGACATCCTCCAGCCTCAACCATTCTGCAAGTCGGTGAACTATCTGTTAGGGATATCCCTCATTATCCCTAACAATCTGAAAAGTTCAGAAATCATAACCTCCAAAGAAGTCTTTACAACATATTTACAGTGAGTTAAGACCTCATCCCTCTCTTCCTCCTTCTCAAAGAAGCTGAAGAACATAGACAATTATTAATGCCTTGTACTGACTGAGCCCAGTGTCTGTCAAAAAATAAAATATGAGGAAATAGTCATTTGACTTGCTTCCAAGAAAGCAATTAGATGAAAAAAAAATGTCGAATAAAGTATTTTACTGGCATGATGACTAAGAGAACAAGAACATTTATTGATCTACAGTCTTAGACCAAAACAGCTCAAATCATATCAACTACCTAAGCTTTAAAATTAACTCTATCCTCTGCCCAGGCCTCAGGGCCACTCAGCCACTTTCAGAGTACCTTTGTGGGATCTTACTAAGCATGACTTAATTAGTTAGTGAAAGACTTTTCTGAGTCTCAGGTAAATCTGCCAGTTTATCCAAAGTTGCTTCTACTGCCAGGTAACCAAAAGAGAGGACACTCACAGGAGGACATATCCTGGAACTTTATGGTCCGGCTGAAAAAACTTCAAGCCCAAAAAGCTGAGCTAGTGTCAGAAAATTCTCTTGCCTCAATGAAATATTGCCATTGAAGCCTACAGCATCATGCCTATAACACCACAGGCAGAAACCCATCACTTCACAAAGCCCTACTGGACTTTTGTTAGGACTTCTGTTTCTGAACATATTCTGAATCTCAGCAAACCAGTCATTCATGGACAAATACCTTGCTTCTCACCAAGCTTTTCAGGGTTACAATGCTTGTGTAAATATTGAATTTACTGTTCCATATTATCTTTCTCTGTTCTACAGAAATTAAACAAAACTAAGATAGAAAAGTTATCATAGGGTAAGCCACAACAGACACCATACATCAACAGTTACTGCCTAGATATATATACACCATGCTATAAATTCAAGGTAACTTGAGATAGTTTATCCTTCAATGAAAGAGGAATAGTCTGACTGGCTTTGCTGCAGAGTACGAACATGGAACAGGAGCAGCTACCTTGGAAAATGTGCCAGACTAAGTTCACACCCTTGTTTACTAACGAGGTAACACCTTTGGGTTTTCATACCCTAAAGCAGAATTTAGGATGCACACACTGGAGCAGGCATTTGGTTGTGCAGTCACTTTCAGTCAGTAACCAGCCTTTAGGTAAAACAGCTTAAAATAAATTCAGACCTCAAGTTAAAAGACAAAATACAGCAAATATGCATGACAATCAGAAAAATAAGTCAGAAAAAGAGGAGTACCAGTAAAAAGAACCCCGAAGTCTCTCCTGAGTAAGGTAGAAAAATGTGTATCACATTTTCTAAACATTTAAGTTCTTCAACATATGATTATTTCAAGGTATCTTCTCTATCATGGGTGCCCTCTCTCCACCAGAGTTCTTGAAGTGTCATTTTGAGTTACGTGCACATGCCAAAAAAAAAACCAAAAAAACAACAGGCGCTTAGACCATCTCTATTTAACTAAATTAAAGAATTACTAAAAGGCTGAGTTCCAAAACTTCCCCTCTAGTCCAGGCCACTTGCCATAAGCCTTACCAGGGTGAGATGCAACAGCTGTGGGGAGAGGGAATGAGCAAGTACAGGTGAGTTACCTCAAAGAGGAGATGGTCCTGGGAAGGGAGGAAACAAGCATACACTCCTGTCCCCTGCAAACCTGCCCAGTGGTTAGGATGCTTCTTTTCCTCAGCTCATTCATGTTGCCCTTCTCAAGCTTTTGGACAGATGGGGGACAGCCCTATACCAGAGGGCACAAGGCAACAAAAGAAATCCTGCTATACAACCAGTGTACAAAGACCTTTGCTTGACTGCTGTATGCATGAAATAGGCTCCCCTGGGCAACAACAACAACTGACTGCTAGGATAGACAAAAGATTTTACTCTTATTAGTCAGTAATACAATACTATACAAGACATTGTCATATTGGACACTGAAGAAGTTTAGAAATGACTGCCATTTGTTTCAATCTCGGTGTAAATGGGGAGTGTTGCAGGTTTCATTTTCTATGGAAACCAAGCCACACACGGAGAATGTCTCACCTTTCCCTTCACCCCAGACCCAAAGGAGGCTCCACAGAGGCTAACTGTATCTTACTGTCAGAGCAGTAAAATTCAGCAGTCTGGACAAACTGAGCACCATTTCACAAAGAGACAGTAATCTCACAAGGCTTTCAGATTTCTTACTGCAGGAAGAAAAGTAAGGTGAAGCTCACAGAAGAGAGGGCTAATCTGCTTGCAAACTTTTACATATCAAAAAGCCCAACCGTATGCAAGACAAACTTTATGAACACCCAAATACTAGAAAGACTTCACTTAGAGCTTCCCTTTCCTCAGGCTACCAAGTCACTAGCCATAAAACACAAATTCACATGCTTCCTCACAGCATTTGTGGGAGTAAAATGTTAACATTTAATTCAAATATACAATACTAGCTGAAAAAGCCTGTGTTTATTCTTTTTGATTTGTAGTATTTTCTGGTTGAGAAATAGCCTCTTATTCAGACTTTATCTCCCTATTGCAGTCATGTCAGATTCTTTATTACTTCTTTTTATTATTATGTTTAATACACTTTTAGTAGTGAAACAGATTCTCCTTTCTAATTAGGTCTAGCAATTAATAACTGAAATTGAACTGATGATGATACAGTTCTGCTAAACAAATAACCAAAGCTGAAATCAGAGTTAACTGTTTCCATAAATTAGCATTATCAACAGCAGCTTATTCTGAACTTCATGGCTAAACTGAGTTGAAAAGAAACACAATTAAAATATTTCTCAGTTATTTGGCTGCTCCCCACACTCAAGAAACCAGTCCCTCAAATAGCTGACCCTTCTTGTCACTGAAATTGGGACTTATTAAGCAAACAACTAACCTTAGAGGATTTTCTTCGGCTTCTTCTTGTCCAAACCACCACTAGTTTATCTGGCTGCCTGTTGAAGATAAGGAAGAAACAGCTTAATTTACAAGATCAATATGTAAACAGTTTATATTAAAAACTCTTGCAGTACATAATGACATCCTTAGTGGATACATTATCTCTTAAAAATAACTCATCTAAAAACCACTCTCAACATTGTTATCTAACAAGAAAAATAACATGTATTTATAGAAAAAGGCTGTCCTCCAATCCGCACACTAATGTCATTGTTCTCCTGCTCTCCTTGCCTGTGGGCATCTCCCCAGAGCCAGCAGCACACCTGAACAGAAACTCTTCCATGGGGCAGAGAACAGGATCCAACCTCTTCAAAGACACCCTGGAAACAATCCAGTACCCCAAATAAACATCAGTGCAAGCTCTAGTTTGAATTCCTATGCAGACATATTGAAAAGGTACTGCTAAGCAGCAAAGAAAACAGGCAATTTCACTTTTTCATCCCCAAATGATTATTTTTTCTACTTGAATACCTAAAAAACCAAGAGAATCAAGTCCTATATTACTCCTCAACATCTCCTTGGATGACCAGAGACAGATAAATCAGCGCTTCCTCAACTTTTACTCAGAAGGAGAAACATGCTGAAACTCAGTGTGGCTCTCCAAGCAATTGTTTATTTGGTATTTGTAACGAATGTACATGGAAAACTCAAAGGACACTTCTAGTACAAATTATTTTCTCTTTAAATTTCTTAAGATTTATTTCTTGGTTAATAGTTACAGCCCAATTACTTCCACCTTATTAGTTTTACAGTTGTCTCTGAGTGATTTTTTGATACTGACCTAACTTCCAGGCTTCTTTTTTTGGCCCATGATACGCTTCCCATTGTATCACCACACTTCTGGTCCTACTTCCAGACCCATGACCCCTCTCTTCCAGAAGCTCCTGACTCACCATTCCAGCTTTGTGTTCTGGCTGATGACCCAAATTCCATCAACAAGCCTGACTGCAAATCCACCCATAAATGATTTTCAATGGAGTTCACATCTCCACTAAACCTGTGACTCTGCCTGGAAAAAAATTGCTGCTTGGATTTTTGAGACACTGGTGTAAGAATCTCATGTTTCTAAAGCCAACAGAAACCCCTGTTTCATGTTTAAAAAAAAAAATCATGGGGGGAAAACCAAAACATATCTTGACTTTTTCTTGCTAACATCCAATGCGCTCAAATCATTATTGAAAGATGCACCCAAAAAAATCCACACAAGTATTCTGAATTAAAAAAAGCAGTGTTCACACTGCTATCCTAGTATTTTCCTCACAGGCAGACCACCTACTTCATAACTATCTTTTCAAATGAAAACCCAACTGGTTTAATCATCATTTTAAGCATGGAAGCGCTGGCTGCTGTATTATATACCTTCCCATTTAGCTGTTCATAATTTCTGCAGGCTACAACAAAACTAATACATCACCTATGCTTTACATTTAAACCCCCTCTCAAACTAAAGTTCTCCTGAAAAACAGAGTTAAAGGCAGATGCTGCAAAGGAAATTAAGACACAAGCTTTTATTTGTTATTCTGTATTGCACCTTACTCCTTTAATATATCCCTTAATTTCCAGGTTGGGATAAATTGAAAGTGAAATAACCTACGGCATTTAATTGTGCAAATTCACTCATGACTTGTTTAGGTGACCTCAACTATAGGTTGGCTCTTGTCGTGGTTTAACCCCAGCCAGAAACTAAGCACCACACAGCTGCTTGCTCACTCCCCCTCCACCCAGTGGGATGGGGGAGAGAATCAGGGAAAAAAGTAAGACTCAGGGGTTGAGATAAGAACAGTTTAACAGAACAGAAAGGAAGAAACTAATAATTATAATAATAATAATAATACAATAATAAAAGGATTGGAATATACAAAACAAGTGATGCACAATGCAGTTGCTCACCACTTGCTGAATGATGCCCAGTTAGGTCCCAAGCAGCAATCCCCCCAGGCAAACTGTCCCCAGTTTATATACTGGGCATGACGTCACATGGTGTGGAATATCCCTTTGGCCAGTTTGGGTCAGCTGTCCTGGCTGTGTCCCCTCCCAACTTCTTGTGCCCCTCCAGCCTTCTTGCTGGCTGGGCATCAGAAGCTGAAAAGTCCTTGACTTAGTATATAAACACTACTTAGCAACAACTAAGTTATCAACATTATTCTCATACTAAATCCAAAACATAACACTATACCAGCTACTAGAAGGAAAATTAACTCTATCTCAGCTGAAACCAGGACACTCTGCTTGTGGCTTCTTCCTGCAAAACCTTGCTCAGTAATGAGGTCATACTGTTGTACTTCAAAAGTTCTTTGCTCACTTGGTGTCAGGTGTGTTAGGTTCTCATCTGTTGGCATACACCCCCATTCACTTTGATGGGAGCTGTGTTTGTGCCACCAGGAAAAAAGAAAACAAACACCCCCAAAAATTTCCTTGAAGTGAAGCAATCCAAACCCATGCCTACAATAAAAATTTTTTTCCACAGTTATTTGACTTCGCACTTTAAACTGACTTATTCCCATTTCAGAAACTAGCCTGTGAACCAAATTTCATCTAACCTTGACTCATTCAATCCTAAACTTGCCTCTGAGCACAAAAAAAATGCCAGAAGCAGGGGAAGGTGGGGGAGGGAAGAGAAAAAAGTTAAAAGAAGATGCATTCCTGCAGTACCAGTGGTTACACTGAAGACAACCCTCCCTCCAAGAGTGGGACTCTGTGTCCCAGGAATCACACAAATAGGACCTTCAGTAGGAAAAGGCAGGACAATGCCTGCAGAGGTTAAGAGCACAAGTCCACACTGCCACCAGCTCTCCACCTCTTCTCCCTTTCATCTAAAGGGACACAGTGCTTAGCAGAATGTCTCCTCCCTGTTTTTTCTCACCAGCACAGCCAGCCGCTATACTTGCCATGCCATTGGCCTGCTCAGGTGTACAGGAACACCAGCTATCAGAAACACCCAAGAGACAAAAAGACATTCTTCACGGTATACTTAGTAGATCATGAAAACATTGAATTCCAACACATGGATTTCAAAACTAGATTTCCAAACGTTCTTATCAGAAGAGCACTCAGTTCTCTAGAGATCCTGTGAGGGAGGCTAAGAAGGATCCTGCACAGGTCCCTTCCTTCCCTGCAGCTCCAGCTCAGGTAATGGTGACACTGCATTGTCCCTCTAGATCTGTTTTGATCTTGTCTTATTTATGTTGGCATCAGAAGTGATTTTTTCTTACAATGGCACTGGATAATCTTCCCGGGGGAAAACATGCCACAAACTGGAAAAGTAAAGCAGCACACTCAGTTCCACATGGTGCCAACATCTAAACCAGGAGGCCAGCACCCAGTGGAGATGGCCCAAGAACAGTTACATACGTGTGCAAACAAATAGGCCAAGAGAAGCAAGACAGCAAAGCAAAGCGAGGAAACAGGAGGAGTGTCAGTGTCAGTGCCGAAGTGAGTCGATTCAAAGTAGAAATGAATCCATACCTGCACTCCGGCAACACAGATATTTTTCATTATGAGGTACTCTAGAAAAGACCTGTGGCTATGCCAGATGCTTCAAGAAAAGACAAGAGTTAAGAAGAGGCTATATGTAGATACAACACAGTTATTCTGAAAAACTAAGTAGCATAAAACAAAGGTCAATGGTTGACAAGCCTCAATGCAGAAATCCTTCTAAGTGTGGACAGGGAAAAAGAAAAAAAAAATCAGATATGGGCAGTAAAACATGACAGTCATCTCCTGTGATACTGGTATGCATGTGTTCCAGGTTGGTCACTGACCTTACATTTAATTCTAATTCTTTCATTTCATTTTAAACCATGCCATTGCTTGCTTGCCTTTACACAGGTTGTCAGAGACAGCTGGTGCTTCAATACAGTTCTTCAGCAGGAGCTGTGCCTGCATCACATACACACACAGTTATCACCAAGCCTGGATTTATTTCCCTATTTTGAAGAACTCCCTCTGCCAGCAATATAAAGAAATACACTAAAATGAAAAAGCCAACTAGAGTCTCAATTCAGACTGAGAAGACCAAGCCATGCTGATGGGAGACCATGAGCAGCACTTGTTCCCCTAGGCTCTTTCACCAGTATATTTATTTTGTTAAGTATACTTTGCTCCTTCAGCTTCAAGTATGTATCTCCACATCCAGAGGTACTGCGCCAAAACAAAACAAGTAAGGTTACCAGAATATGGAGACAGAAAATTTAGCAAAATGGAATGGGGAGAGAAGGGAAGAGAAAAAAATATTCCCAAGGATGAGTTTCCCCACTAAGCGTAGCACATGCTTAACTGAAACAACAGAGAAAGAACAGCAGTTTTTCTAAGGGATTTTCTTCAAGAAAGTCACAAATCCAACAATTTAAAAA
Source organism: Astur gentilis (assembly GCF_929443795.1). Lineage (NCBI taxonomy): Eukaryota > Metazoa > Chordata > Aves > Accipitriformes > Accipitridae > Astur > Astur gentilis. Next base: position 20,645,660 of record NC_064884.1, read on the forward strand.
TATCTCCATAGAACTGTTTTACGAATTAAGCCAAGACCAACCTTTTCTTCCACAATCTGTTCATTGTTCTTATATGCCAACACACTTCTAGAAGAAAAAGCCCAGCTCATACTTTAATCGGCAAATTTGCATTCAAGTTTATTAGTGATGTCTCGGTGCTAGGAAATGGCCACACCCACATAATGCAGTTTGCTCCTTTAAAGCATTTCAGACTTCTCCCCTCCTTCAACATCATAAAGCTGGGCTGCTCATTAACCAACAATAAAAGCAAATAAAATAACTTCTGATGAATTAGGCTGAACACTGGTTTTAGTATCCTTTATAAGTTTACTCTGTAAACTCGGAGATCATTCCAAATACAAAATGCACAATGGTGCAAACTGAACAAATACTAATGGTCAGCTATAAAAAAAAAAAATTTAGAAAAGTAGTTTCCTGTGCTGCACAAACAACATTTCTCATTCCTTTAAACCCGCCAGCTTTTAGATAGTCACTTATTCAGCTCCAGCAAAGCCAGTATGTTTAAGGTAAGGAATAGCACACCACTAACCCTATGACAATAGAGTCGGAGTGGGGGAAAGAAGTGGGGTTTAGCTGAACAGCTACATCTCCACGCCAAGTAATTGCTTCAATCTGTACAATTCAACACCACCAATCTTTCAGTGGGAACATTTAATACTGTACTATCTAACATGATTGGCTTGGTGGTGCTTTGCATTTCACCCCATGCCAGTATGCAGCATTGCCAAAGAAGCAGCAGCCCCCTGGGAGGGGGAGCTGAAGGAAGCCGGCAGCACTGGGGCATCAGACACTGCCACCGTGAAAGGCAGGGACCCAGCAGCAGGTACTGAAGGATCCAGCTTTGATCCAAAAGATCGTATTTTATAAAACCTACCATAAACTTGTATTTGCTGTTTACTCATTTTTGTGTGGTTCACAAGAAACTATCCCTGAAGAAAGGCAACTTATAGTAGTAAGCTTATTTTGTTATTTGCAAGTGAAACTTACTCAGCAAAGCAGGGAAGATTATGATTTCAAAGTTTGTGGCTCAGTAAAAGAGCTTCATCGCTGCCCTGCATACTAAGTAACTAAAATAAGATTTAAAATACAGATTAATAAAACATAATTCAAAACCATGCCTGCTATTCCTGTCAGACAGAAGCCATGATTCCAGTATCTTCAATTCTCCCATTGAAACAACTGCTTTAAAAAATAAAATAAAATAAAATACTGGAACCAGACTTTGCCATATCCACAACTATTAAATAAAGTAATAAGAACATTCCCCAGACTGGAAAAAAACCTATGTCATCTGGTCATTACCTTATATGCCACAAATTTCACCGATTGAAAAGGAGGTTGTGCAAGATTCAAGGTCTTCTGGGGTTTGGTTTGATCATTCCAGGAAACATTTGCACAATATTTTGATTACAGAACTCTCCAAATATCAGTTGTGAAAGAAGGACATAAAAGGTATCAGTCTCCTGTTAACTCTTGTTTTGTAAACCTTTCAGCAGAAGCAGATAACATTAACCAGGACCTATCTCTCCACCAACCTTAGCATTTGATAAAAAACAAAACAAAACAAAAAAACAACAACCAAACCAAACTTATGTTTAGAATCTGTTGTTGGAAAGAATTGCAAATGCACTTAACTTTAATTATAGCCACTGAAACCAATGGAAGACCAATTACTAACAACCTTTTGGTGAAAGGAGAGCAAATAGGTAACAGTATTTGTTTATAACAAGGTATCATTACATTTAATAACATTCAATAACCTTTAAATGCCTGTAATGCACAAGGTACCTTTTTTGTATGTACACAGACACACTACAGCCTGCATGTTTGTTTTGGCATCAAAATGCTTAAGTGTTAGGTTTTGCCTTCTTCCCCCCCCCCTCTTTTTTTTTTCCAGTTGAGCTTGTTTTATTCTTACTGTGTTTAATATGAACTGCATTAATTATTACAGGCTGCTAGATTACTCTTGTGAAGCAAGCTTAAAGGAGTATAATTAACAAGAGAAGCAGCAGTTTTAGCACAATAGCATGCAGATGCACCTATTGAAGGATAAAAATAATTACTTGAAGACTAATGTCAAAGTACTTCTGATAAGAATTTTTTTTTAAAATAACCTTTTGTCCCCTCTGCATTGTGCATGCCAGCATGACGTGCAAGGTTTTCATTATGAACCAATCCTCCCTCCCCACGAGCAAACAGCTTTCTATACAACTGCTGGAATGCTATCAAGGCTCTCTAATGGTTTCTCAAAAAAAAATGTGATCAGTTCTATACCACCATTAATTTGAGATGAACATTACTTTTCCTCATTTTACAGACAACTACTTTCAAAAGCTCTCTTTGCAGTGTATTCTTCTGCACTGGGACCTACACTATGCCATGTATTACCATTAGCCAAGGAACTAATCATGGCCTTTCATGAGCCTTGTACTAAGGTTTTTTTCCTTCAGAATTTCCTGTTGGTCATGATCAATGAAATTCCACAGCTGCCTATAACTCCAGGAAGTGCAGTCAAGTCACCACCGATACTTCAAACAGGCCTAGAGATGCTGGTAAGAATGATGTCACATGTTGATACATTTGCCAAATGAGCCCTCTTGCTGAGTGAAGGTACAGCACTGATTGCAAAAACCAGAAACGTTAAGAAGAAAATAAAACACCATGCAGATAAAACCCATCTGAGCTAATTATAAGATGAAGTACAATTACGAGATGAAGCTTTGCAATTTTAGGAAGGGGTTTGGGGTTTTCTTCCCCACCTCCCCTTAACTTCCATGGTGGAAGTTAAGGGTATTCAAAACACTCTGTACCCAGACATCATTCAGCGTAGCTGTACAAGATGCCAGGACATATCCACCAGCAAATTAAGGTAGGATGGCTGACATGTTCACCTGGCCTAGTCCATCTGCTCCCACTTCACTGTGGAGTCCTGCATAAGGCCTTTGAACAGACTTCTGAACCATCTCACAGCATTACCACATCAGACTATCTGAATAAAAACAGCAGTCTCCCAACCTAACTCATTGCAGAATAGGCATCAAGCCCCTAAAATAAGACAAGGCTTGTTCTTCCCTCACTGCAGTGATCCAGTAGTCTTGTCAAGGCTGGGAAATTTCAAAAGAGAAACCTTTAAAACAGGCACAGCAAGAAGACACCATAGCTGAGATCCCTCTGCTTCTGCATCTTCACTTTGTACACTTAACACAGAAAATTCCTCCTTCATTTCTTCCCACCAGAGGTCTCTATTTTTTCAAGACTACACAAGCTGTCAAAAGACCAGGATTTTCCCTGTGAACTGAATTTTAGGGGTTTTTAATACATCTGCAGCTAAACAGACTGGCCCCAGCAAGACTTAAGATTATGCTTTGCTTTTCGAAGAAGTTCTAGTCTGGCTTTGCTTGGTTTAAACAAAAAAGGGACAAAGCAAGACACTACAACTATTTTACAAGTGCAGTCAGACCTACTGAATCTGCACAGCATCTATTTGCAAGGCTGAGCATGGAATGTGTAGCATGTATTGCTGATGACTTGGTTTTCTTAAACCAAACACAAACAAAGTTTGCAGAATGAGCCGGATTAAACAAAGGCCAAGTTCATCCATTATTCAGAACAACCGACAAGGACAGATTCAGCTTCATTTTTCAAGGAGTTATTGCAGCAAAGAATCTTAAACAAAACAATCTCAACAGAACTATCTAGCAAATCTTTTCTTAAAGTTTTTTGCAACAGAATTTTATATTGCAGAATACACAAACTGACCCTAGTCTTCAGAAATTGTGTTCTTTAACGTCCTTTTGGCAGTAACAGGAGGATTTGTTGACTAGGCCCTGAATTTTACATCACATCCAGCTGCCCTCCATGTAGAAGCTTTCTTTGCCTGGTCCAATTTAGCCTTGCTTGTCCCAAGGAGGGGTTAAGAGTACTGCACCAGAAGGACCAAGTGGATGTCTTATCTCACTCTGCTATAATCATAGACACTTACCTTAGGCAGACATTTACTCCAGCAATGCTTAGTCCACGTGTTTACACTACACATCCTACCACACCAGAGCTTAGAAATGCCTCCCAATACTCTGTAACAAACAATGCCTACAGAAAACAAGAGCTGCTTAAGGCCACCTAAAAGCTTGCTTGTAATTCCAACCTTCCCAGTCAAGTAAGTTCAGAGCATTAGAACACCACTAAATGCAGGTCAGATTTTTGTGCTTGGCTAGCAGGGGCTCAGGCTAACTGGCAGGGAGGAGTACAGGCTAACAGAGCCATTCAGACAAACCTTAAATGGAAAGAGCGGAGCGTGTTGCTTTATAGTGGAAAGTTCACAGGAGGCTACCATGAGTCAGATCTTTCTCACACAAGCGATTTTCCTTTTTATGTTCTTTTTTTCAGAATATTTAGTCGTCTACATTTTAACAATAATGAATCAAAGTTTTTTAAAAAACACTTTCAGTTTAGAGTTGGTAGGTCGCTCCTCCTGAGCTGCACATGGCAAGAGCAGGCGCTACACAAACCTGCTTGCACAGTCCACCCAGTCCTGACCCGCGGTGAACTTGCTACTCTGATCTTCTTCCCTACAGAGCTGGGGCCTGACAACTGCCAAGTGAATAAACACAAACTAGTTAGAAATCAAGCTTATTTTCATCTCATATGTAACAGCGCATTTGAAAGTTGGTTTAAGAAGGTGAAGTGCTAGACCATCTATCTTCTGTGAAACCCAAGTGCTGAATGCAGACCTCCGTGCACCCAGCCTCCACATCCCGCACTTCCTTAAGCGGACACAAGTGATCAGCATTATCTGCCCCTCTCTTCATGAATGTCCATGTTCACTGTGGTGTAAAACAATAAAACAGATTAGTGACAAGGATCAGGGAAACACGGTTTTAGCAAACTTGACCAAGTAAACCAGGATTTTTTTAATTCAAATTCCAACTCCCATCCACACTGACTATACAGCCTTCAGAAAATTTTCAGACAGACACTGAGCAGCATCAACCCTCCCTTTGATTTTAGTCATGCTCCATGACCTACCTATACCTTTACCTATAGACCAAAGATAATATCTCTGTACAACAACGTATGTGCATTACTGAGCATACCTTAAACTATTGTTACCCCTTCTTATTCTGAAGCACTACAAATGTGAATGTTAGATGTATTCTCACAATAAAAAGTGCAAAAAGCATAGCTAAAATAAAAATCTTTGACTGACAAATGCTGCCTGAAATGTAGCTTCAACCTATCAAAAACAAATGCCTGCATCAAACAATGTATTTCTGTACTAAAAATATGCAAGAGGCTTCTCAGCACATCATTGTCAATTTTAATAAGACCCCATTACAAAACAGATCCTATTCCATTTAGCATAATTTTTTTTTTTTCCTCAAATAGCATTCAAACAGAAGGCCCTTCTGTTTTTCAATCTGGAAACAGTAGCGGAAAAAAAAAAATATCTATTTTTTCTGCAATTCCTGCAGAACAGAAGAAAAGTGTGTATCTTTCACTAAAACCACAGTGTTAGAAAACTGAACTATTCACAACAGAATCTTCTTCCTCCAATTTGTCTAAAATGGATTTAAGAAATTCTGCATAGCCTACTATGAGCAATTAAAGGGGATAATCTTTGCTGTTCTTACTGCCTGGGCGAGTTTCACATTCACACACAGATACCAAAACAAAGGTTTTGACTTCTGTTCCACGGAAATTCCAACAACCACGTTAGGACTTGGACAAAGCAAGTCTCAGATGCCTCCATTCTCCTCCTCTCCTTGCAATCCATGGACTCATACTGAAGAAAATTATAGTTCAGCATGGGCAGGCATAGAAGAATCTGACACCATACATCTTTTAAAGCTCCCTTCCAAACCAAGTACACCAGGGTTTTCATGTTTGTTTTTGTTTCTTAAGGCCATGTTTTGGATTACACAAAGCAACTTCTGTCTTTTGAAGATGTACAGAAATTGTGAACAAACGAAACATTTCTGAGTGGGTGTAGCAAGCGCAGAATTGTACCAGCATGAAGGGTTTGTCTAAAGAGAAAGTTTGTGTCACTACCTCAGGTGCCTGGATTATGGGACTGAGATGCTTATACAGTAATTAGTGTTTTTAATTAAAAAGGATGATACCTACAAAGAGCAAATTTGAGTGCTAAGACACACAGTAGTCTGCTTCTTCAATACAGGAAAGTTTGAAAAGCTTGAATATATGCTTGAAGCTATAAAGACAGTGCAAACTCTTGATTTACACTGCAAAGAAGATTGTAGCCTAACACTGGGTAGCACAACACAAGTATATAGTAAGCTAAGGGGTAGATCTATGGTATGCTGTGTCCATACAGGGAGCAGCATGGAAGGGCTGGTATGATACAAACTTACACTTCATTTTCTAAATGATGACTTCAGTGAGACCTAAATTAACCAGCATTTGTTCTGAGACATGGGCACTCCTGGCCCACCTACAATGAGCTCTCCAATTAAAGGTTCCTCATCTGCCAGCAGCCTCCTTTCGCTTTTGCAAATTAATATCACAAAGAGAAAAAAAAAAGGGGGACGGGGGTCGAAAGGAGGGAAGTGAAAACATGACATGCTGTGCTAGCTCCTTTCCCCTGTCTCTGCCCAGGAAACCAGACTTTGCAAATACTGTCAGGTGCTCTCTGCCACAGCCATAACAGATATGGTATCAAGACGTATGAACTCACTTTTGGGGAAGGAGGGCATTGAAAGGTGAGATCCTGAAGTGCTTTCTCAGCTCTGATTCTGGCATCACCTTGGCTCTATGATCAACCACAGGATTACAAATCACCTGCTCTCAGCAAAGCACCTGGTTACCAGGAGGAACACTCCTCCTCCTCCTCTCAATAGCTGGGGCACCAGTGGAAGTAACACACCTTCCTGCCACCCTTCAGAGGCACAAAACTAGAAGATTTTACCAACTGCAATAATGCACCAGTTACTGGAAATCTCTGAAGCAGCCACAGCATCAAAGCACCACAGGGAAACATGGGAACCTTGCATTTAAAGTTGGGTACCAAAGTCACACACTTGCGCACTAAGCAAAACAAAAAGCCCCAAAGCCTACCTTGTCTTCTCCAAGCTTAATGAGACCTTCAAAATATGAAAAATGAGAATAAGCCAATGTGATGAATTTTGCAGCAGCAAGCTATACATGGGTGGTTTCCAAAACTAAAGCTATGATTTTCTTGCATGTTAAGAAATAAAACCATTAATTACCAGAATTACAAAATTTTTGCATATGGTTTCCAAGGAACTTGCGTAGGCCATTCAAAACTGCCACTACTGTTTCCCATGAGACGCCCCATTTCATGTTGGTAGCCTTTTGAGAACTGCTTTAAGATGGAGGTATGGCCATAAGAAGAAAAATTATTTGATCAGTATTTACAGCTAAATAACTGTTCCAAATACTGCAAAATTAGAATAACTCCTCCTCTTCCTGCTCAGTCTGTTTAATTAAGTTGTTACATTGCTTCCAAGCTGCCTCCTGAAACAGAAGTTAACACCTCTGATTACAGAAGTCAATCTCAAAAGCAACACTGTTTATTTCTATTTAGAGATCACCAATTCTTCCCCTAGAATTGTACATACAAAGTCTAAAAATGTGTATCATTTTTAGGAAGCTAAACGGACCAAGTCTTTTAATTAATGCCCTCAAAGTCACACCCCTGGCTCATACCCAGCAGCAAGTACTGGCTAAGAAAAAAATGCATATTAACTCATGGATACCCAAGAGACCAAGCAAAACCTCCTGCCAACACTAGGGGCTGGATATTGTAAACAAAACAAAAAAAGCAAAAAAATTTCCTAACTGGAAGACCTCTATTTCTATTTTGAAATGTAAAAATATGACCTTACAGCTTTTAAGTATTGGAAAGTATTTTGAAAATACCAATCTTCCTAATTTGCAATACAATTGATGAAATATTTCTATTTCAAGGTCAAAAAACCCTAAACCCACCAACAACTAAGGACCTAAACAGGTTTTGCTAATAACTGCTGTTGGGCATCTCACAAACAGCAATCTGAAACTAGAATTGTAACTAATTATTTCAAGATCAGCTAAGCTGGAAACTAATAGCATATTTAATATGACTGTTTTAAAGCACAGGTTTCGATTTAAAAAAGCAAACATACAGAACCTACAGTATAGCTGAATTTATGCTGATGCTGAAAATGCACAAAGAAATTACATCTTTCAGCCAGCCATTTTTGTTTGTGGTTTTTATTTTTTTTAAACAATCTTCCTATATATTTTTCTGTTACAACCTGATCTAGTTTTCACGCAAGTCAGATGCTCCTACAAACAGAGCCCTCAGAGCTAGGTCAGCCCTTTGGCTTGGCATCCCTACAGAAGAAACTAAGAGTAGCGGTCCTTCACATTTTTTTTCAGTACACTGAGCTGTACCTACTCTCCTTTGAAAAGCTTACAGCTGGTTACTAACATTCAACAGAAGGGCACTCCTTGAGGTACAAAAGGTCATTTGCATTCCCAGAATTTTTTTGAGATATAAACTGTTAAAAAAGAACACTGTCCTTTCCTTGCTTACATTGCCAATGAAGACATATAGATACCACCACTATCAACTGTTTCAAAGTCTTAAGTTCAGGCCTTTTGCTACCCATCATGCACCGAGTTTGTAACTGGAGACTAAACATGGTCACTATGCTGGCTACCATGCTGCCCTCTCCCTTCTTACTGTGCTCCCATGGTTGGTATTTTATGTCAACTTAAAACAGACAGAACCCATACCCTCTCCATCCTATAGTGAAATGCCTGATTGTGTTTTAGCCTAATAGCTACCTTAGTTAGCTGGTGGATCTTAGCATGGGGTAGTTGTAAAATAACATCTGCAGCCATATTAGAGAATCCTGGATGCTGTCCAGATTTTTTAAGTGGATTTGATGTCTTGCAGGCTGGATTCCAGTCTTGTACCATTAAATGAGGCAAAGGGATAAAGAGACAGAGCCCTTCTATTCCATAGAGTACACAGCTTAAAAGATTAAGTAATTTTGTCTCACCCTAGATTTCAAGTTTACTCTAATTTAATTTTTTTTTATCTGTAAATACAAATGTGTCTGGTGTAAAAAAGCAGTTCTCCTTGGAAGCAGAAAGGTGAATAAAAAGGGAGGCTAGGCTGGTTCCTGGAGCAAAATACACTCTTAATCTTGCAAAGTGCTGAGAGCCATCCACTCAAAGTAAAAGACAAAGCCTCTCAAACTTAGTGCAACACCTCGTTGTGCCAAGTCAAGAACGGTGTCCTTACAGTGAAAGGCAAAAACCTCCTACCAGATTAACTGCTACAGGATCTGGCACTACATGAGGATAAACAGGGAGAAAAATTTTAATTTCAAGCTTCTAGAAGAGTATTACAGTAAATGAAATGAAGATAAGTTACTGTAAATGATTAAATTTCAAATTGGAGTTTTAATATATTTTCCTAGTTAGGGTCAAAGAAGCCTAATGAATAAAATTCACTCTGTAAACTAACCATCAAGGGAATAGGAATCAGTTTTAGCTGTGCAGAGTTCACACAGAGCACTGAGGGGGAAAACCAGTTATGTGCAGAGTCATCAACACGGACAATACAGATGCGTGGGCAAACTCCCTGGATTCTGCAAAATAAGATTTTCCACATATTTCAGCATATTTGATATAAAATGCACTTTTCATCTTTAAAACAAACGAGGCTCAAAAGTTGAAGCCTGCAAAATTTTAACATATTTACTTCTGGAGCACTCAGATGGAACATCAGCCTTGGCAGGGCCAGCACTGCACACACATGTGCATGCCCACTCTCTGGCAGTACACTCGCCTCAAAGGGATGGGCAGGCCCGGAGAGGAACACTCAGGAAAATTAAGATCACCGGGCTACCACAGTGAAGAGCAAATCTCCTGAATGTGTGCATTCACAGGAGAGTTCAGCATGGTTTTATGTACTTCATGCTTTAAGTCAGCTCTCCTTAACTTTTCCAGTTTCTGAGCACAGACAAGACCTTACACAAAACACTTATCTCAGCTTGATCTGTTAATTTAACCTTGTCTCTTGAGCTTTGACAGATGAGTGCTGGCATATCTAGCTCTTGCTGTTTAACACGTTACCCCATGCAGTACCAATGCCTTCTCAACCACACAGTACCAACGCCTTCTCAGCCACTTTTCTTCCCCAAAGGCCTTGCCAGGGGAACTGCAACTTCTGTCCTCAGCACTGAAAGCAGACAGGCAACCTAGTAGACTAGAGCCTTTAACCCCTTTCACTGCAGGTGAGTCAGGGCTCTTATTTCTCACTGCTCTGGCTGGAAAGCTAGTGCTCAGTTTTAACATATACAGGATTTGGGTTTGTTTGTTCTGCAGCCAGACAAGCAATATAGTACCAAATGAGGTGTGAATTTACTCATTCATTTAAATGCAGTTAATGTTCAAAGATGTTTTGGGTCATTGAAACCCTCAAACTTCAAAGCCAATGAAAGTGTTTTGGAGAAAATTATGAAGCCAAAGCATAAACCAGAGCCAGACATTTGGCTTTTGTAACGTCACCTCACATTGCTGGAACAATGTAAAGAAATCTAAGTTTCCCAAAAGGGGCAGGGCAGGATTCCCCATGGGAGCTGCATATGCCAGAACTTGATGTGCTTTCACTCACGCCCAGGTAGTGCAACACCTCCTACAGGTGCTCTGCCTCTACAATGTCCAGCTTCCAAGCTGAGAGACCCTGCCATAAAGATGCACAGTAAATCCAGAGTGTCCAAGCTACCTCTGATGCATGTGGCCCATCCCCAGCAGCACATGCAGGCACACACCACCAGCCTTCCCTGAGGCAAGCAGACCAACCTGTGCAGACCTTATTCCCAAGGGGCTGACAGCCCTCCACCAATTCCACAAATAAAGCATGTTCCTCAGCAACGGGATGGCAGAAAGTGGCAGGGCAGAAATGGGGGCCAGGAGGGCCAAAGTGTAGACAAGCTCTTGCATCAGACTCTTCCCACTTTACCCAACATAAATGAAACTCTCCACGTACAGATGACCCCAGGATTTGAGGATGAATGCAGGCTCCCTCTTCACCTCAGCCATACTCTCCCTTCCCCCTCTTACCTCGCCTAAGACATGACAGGGATCACATGCACCCAGGGACCTTAGAGCTGGAACACCCAAAGGGGGTAAAAAAGGATCAAATGATACAAAGAGAAAATATCCATAAGGTAAAGATGACACATTGGCAGCTTCATCACATGAATAACAGCACCAGATGTAGAACAGGTACCTCCATTTTTCTTCTGGCTTTGAAGCACCTGATTTCTGTACAATCCTGGCCTTGAAGAATCAGCCACAAACTAGACTGGCAATTCTGAAATGGGTGATGGAGGTTTGCTTCTCTCAGGAGAGTCAGAGTTAAGAGTTTAGCCTGTCTCTGACCAAACTCAAACCCAGTTCTCACAGTTTAGCCTCATAAATATTTCAAATGTCTCATGTGCTACCCTATCTCTTCTTACACCATAAGTCACAGGACAAATATGCTGGTGCAACAAACACTGCATAGAATTCTTGGCATTTTTTAAGGGTAGGAAATAAAATGTTACTTCACCCCCTGCCCATATTCACATTCTCTTTCCAACAAGCATTAGACTTTGGGACTGATTTTGTGCATGTATACCAAAGAAAAAGCTATCACCCAAAGTCCAAGCAGAAAATAAATCACAACAAATTTTACGGGGGGGGGGGGGGGGGGGAAGGGAAGAAAGGATCAACAATTCTAATCAAGCCAGTGTATGTATATATTGAAGTCAACAAGCTTAAGCAGAATATTCCAACAACTCTGATTATAGCGCAGTAATGATAAGCCTATATCTTGCTGCACAGCCACAGCTTTGTGGGAGCTGTAACTGAGCTCCATCCTATCAGTTTTATTCCCCAAAGTCTTCACAAAGCTTAAGTTCTCTTCCTTCATTTAGTGCTGCAGTTTCTATGTAAACACCTCTTATAAAGCACTTTGGTTTGAACTGTCAGGCAGACTGTTGCAACATTTGCAAGTGAAATCTTGCAACACCTAACAGTGTAGGTCCCCTGAACTTTTTGCACTGGAGTAATCAACATGTAGCCTTTCAAGTGCAATTACATGCTTCAGGCATCCATCACCTCTGCTGAAGCGGAGCTTGGTCCTTAGTTATTGTCATTTTCTAATATCGTCACCACCACTGGATAAAATATTTTAGAAACATCAATCCAGAAAGGATGTACTTAGAGCCTAGTACAAATTACTTCCTTCCTGCCCAATCTGACATTTATCCATTACACATACTCTTAATTACGCATCACTAAAGGGAAAATAAATAGAAAACAAACAAAAACCCCTCCCCACAACAAAACCTTGCTTAAGCTCCTGCATCAAAAACCATAGATCAGTGATCATGCGATCACCTCCCCTGCAGAATTACTTTTCCCATTTTCCTCAGGTACTCTGCTTCACCAGTCCCGCTGTACCTCAATACACCGTTCTGCAAGTTTCCACTCTGACCCCATATGACCAAACACACTTGTAAAAGACCTCATTATTAACATGACTCACATTGGGGGAAAAAAAAACAAAAAGAAAAAGGGAGGCAACATCTTTCTAAGTTTGTAAGGTATTACTTGTGGTTTCTTTCTCAGTTATGTAGTGTCTTGCTACCATAAATCTGCACTCGTACAATTCCTATCAGTACAGAGAGGCAGGGTTTCTTGCACCTTCTCCACAATTTCTCTGTATTTCAGTTTCAGAGATATAAAATGGGGATCATTTTTCTCTATCACACAGCAGTCTTGTAAGACTGGATTAATAATGGAGCTGCATGGCTGCAGAATTTTTGCACAGAGAAATTGTCAGCACAGCAAAGAGTCTTTTTAGTTGTTTTACGCCAGTACTACCGAACAGAGAGCTGCTACCTTCTGGCTTTTAACAGGAGACATAAATCCTACTTATAAGTAATTGTGGACGTAAACCTGTAGAAAAGTTGACGGAAGATGATTTGTGCACACAAATTAGGGAGCTATAGAAAAAGATGACTTGTCTACACAGTTACAAGGGAAGTTGAAAGGAAGGCTAGTGTAGAACCAGGATTTTCTGATTTATATTGTTTCTACCACTAGACCACTCTCTCTAGTAGAGTAAGAAGCAAAGAGGACTTTATTTCCTTCTCCAGATCAAAAACACCTACACAGACAGAACTGCACAGAATTTATCGAGTCTGCTCTGAACAAATGGAGGTGCTAAACTGACCAACACAGAATTATTTATGTAAGGAACAAAAATAACCTTTACTACTACTACTTTTAGTAACTAAAAACCTATATAGCTTCACGAGCTCTTCTACTTTTGGTACTCTCAAAAAACTACTCTGCAGCTTCTAACTACATCTGGGTAGTGAGAGAGAGAACAATGTTTGCAATTTCTTTGCTGTCACTGGGAACTTGCCTTAGGATAGAAAAAAAAAATTCAACTCCAATAGCCACACATGTACAAAATCAACTTCCCCAGTTCAAATAAAAAGAGAAATCACGCTTTCATACAATAATCAGCTCAAAAAGCCCAAATTATAAATAAGTTCTTATCCCCCTGTAACTGTGTATAAATGTACCAAATGGTGAAAGCATGCAAGTACTCTTTTGGTGTATGCTGCATTATTCCTACCCTTTTCACATCAACTACCCAGAAACTGGCATGTGACACCAATATGAAAAACCACTTACAGTGAGGAAAATACAACATGGTGACAATAAGGATGTACCAGGTTGAAGACATTATTGAAGAGATCAGGACATCAATTTGAACCAAGTAAAATTACATTGAAGAAGGCCAGACACATACTGCATTTTTATTTACAAAGCTATAAATCTTCCTTTGAATACAAAATGTTATTAAAAAACACCCTTCAAATGCACTCAGAATTTTTTTAACATTGTATGATATTAATAGTCAGACTTTTTCTACCTGTGTCTTAAAGGTAGAAATAGTTAAAATAATGCAGTTTGTTTTCATTCAGCACAAAAAGAATCCCTGGAATACTTTAAATTTAGATTTCTTCTTTAACAGTATGATTGCTACTATCTCAGTCACTCAGAGTGGTGAAATCATAATTAGCATTCACCAAGAGAAGATGTAACCTCCTTTTTAAAACAGTTTCTGAAAGAATTGTGACTATTATGAATTATGAAAGTGAAACATTAAGAACTGTGTTTGAGCAAAGCCTCATTTCAGATTTATTCCCATGAGCAATGGCTGAGCAGACAGTACCAAAGCCAGCACCTGTCCTGCCCCATGACCTGCACTGCTGGGTTTAGGGTTCAGACTTAGAGGTGCAAGTAACGATGGATTACTTCTCCCTTAACACAAGCAGAGGCACAACATTTTCAATAATGAAGGCTTGCTCAGGACAGTTTTTGCAACAACAAAACTACTTCAATTAAGGAAGCTACGCTGAACTGGAACAATTGTTCTGCTACAATCAGAAATATAAATGCACTTTATTTTGCTACAGAAGTGCTTAAACTAGCTGTGCAGCTATTTCCATGAAAAAGACTCTAGATAATGTACTGCTGTACCACTGACTCCTTCCTATAAGGGAAGAATAGCTGCTGTATGACATAGATTGCAAAGGCACAGTAGAACAGGGGAGCTGCTGCATATAGATGAGGACCAAGTATACATATGTGCATATTGCTTGTTCAGCAAAATCACGTTTGAAAGCTCAACGTGACACAGTAAGTTCCCATTTTAAAGGGGGCACATTTTGTCACAAGAATTTTACATGGCCTGGGTCAACAAACATCTATCTGAATAAAACACAAAAATCTGATTACAGCTGAAAGGAATTGTATTCAACAGGAGAATAAAGGCCTGGAGTTTACTACTACGTTGAGCATTTCAGCAACATGAAATACTTCACTATTCCAAAGCTACTTAATTTACCAGCGAGATGGCTTGAGGTTGTAAGGAAAGATGAGATTTCTGGCCCTGCTCAGTCCATGTACCCCACAGCACACCTAGGAGTCTCCCAGAATAACAGAAGGTGGGCAAGATTTGTCCCTTACTAGCAACAGCCACCCCTTCTGCTATTCATCAGCAGCATCCAGGCTTTCCCTCCTCTTAAGATGGTTCAACAATATGCATTGATTTTATATATACACATCGCATCTTGAACTATATTTGTATATATTTGTACATACTATGCACAGCTTCCAGAAACATCTCCCCACCACTTTTAACTTCTCCTTTGCTGCAAGGGATGTTCAGTATGAGAAGTTCAGACCCCAACAATAAGACCCATGCTAACCCAAGAGAGGACATTGGCAGAAATACAAGGCTCCACGGCTGTTCTCTGAAATAATTATTTTTGCTTCACACCTGGGTTGCTCATATTTAGGTCACTGTTTTTGTATGTCCAAACCCAGCAGGATCTGCCTTGTATACCCTGTCCCGGCAGACCAGAAGACATTCAAACAGGGAGAAAAGCCTCATGTTTTGCTCCTCACTCGCCTTGCTTCCCTGTCAGGTCAGCTCACCTCACAACACATCCTGCCCATCCTTGAGCAATGCTGAAATGCAACAAGCGAATGTTCCATGTAAAAAGCTGCAAGACCAACCATTTTTAAAGGCTTCCTAGGGCAGCATAGAAGAAACTAACCCTGTAGGAGAAGACCTGGGGCAAACCTAACCGCATCTTCTCTGAGCCCACCTATGGCACAGCACTGAAGGAAGAAGGGGGCAGAAAACCCGCTCTGGGAGGCTAACGAGGCAGCAGGTTTCTGCTTCTCTGGGCCTTAATGGGGTTTTTGTCAACCATAAGAGATACTGACAGTTCTCACAATGAGGTGGACATAAACAAGTTAGGGTAAATTGCAGTCTTCCTATAGTCAAGAGTAGCTCAAGATTATATACTTTTTTTAAATTACAGTTTGTTGACTTTATCATTCATTGCAAATTAAGCAAGCATCCTCCTTTTAACAGCTGTTGCTAAAAGAAGTATTATTTTTCCCCCTACAGTACATGCTCTACTTCCCTAAGAACAAATTGGTCTGAAAAATGTATTTACTGAAGTCAGCATTTTTTTGCCAGGAGGAAGCAGACTGTGCATTGTAAATATTTTATTAGGGTCCACTCCAGACAAGACTGAAACTATAGGCAAGCCTTTTTCCTGGTACAGCAATAGGAAAGGAGACAAGGGACTGCACTGTCATCTGCAGCGGTACTACATCAACATTAGCCATGCTATCACATGTACTGAAGTTACTGATGGTGGACAAAATGAACACCAAGCACCAGGAGCGAGTAACCCACAAACTGAAAGCACAGGTAACATGCCTGTTTCTACTGCCATTTTCCCTCGCGATACCACTTCTCCTGAGGCAGCTAGAGCAGGAGGTGGCTACAGTAACAGATGGGGAGTAGAGAAACACAGAAATGTACCTAGCAGCTCCCTGCTCCAAAAATACACTTGCATGAAGGGCCGCATGTAAGCACAAACTGATACAAACCCATAGTTCCAGGCAGAGGGAAAGAGGCCAAGCTGCCAGCAGCTCTCACCCTTGCAGATTCTCCACTGTTTAATAAAGGGTAGAGTTACTGGCTTTTTACCTGCAGCCATGGGATCTGACCAAGACTCCTCTCTTCTATCCAGAGGTCCTTTGTCACAAATAACATGGAAATAATAGCTGGAGGTTTCCACCCCCATAAGCTTTGGTTGAAATTGCCTGCTGAAACTTTCCAACACGACACTGAATTTGCTGGCCAGACAGAAAATTCAGACACATTTTGACATCACACAAGAACTTTTTCCCTATGAAGCATAGCTAAAAATAAGGGAGAAGCCCAAGGTTGAAAAACAACACAGCAAGCTAACTTGTCATAATCACTGACAGCACTGCCCCATCAACCATAACAATGTTGCATGCCCACAGAAAAGCACTGACCGAGCTCTCTAGGAAAGCGACAGCAGTGTTGATGTGGAGGTGTGACAGGCTTTGACAAGGCAGCATGGCACAGTAGGCTGCCACAGGTAGCAGATGATGTGTCAGGGGCAGTCCTCTCACAACACCCTTTACCAAGCTCTCTGTATTACCATATTCCAGCACTCCTCTGTTGTGCAGCTGCTAGCTTTCAGCTGGCATAGCATTTACCCAAGAAAAGAGGGAAGAGAAGTATGGGGGCAGGAAAGAAGAGTTGCCTCCCCGCACCCGACTGAACAGCCTTACAGCCATGGACTAAAGGAGGCATCATGCCTCAAGCACTACGTGTTTACAATACTAGCAGTATGGGTGATCACACACTTTCTCAATCCTCTGTCAAAAAATCCCACGATTATATCAGCCACTATGAGAATTCAGGGTGTTAAGATTACTGTTGGTCATCTTTCAGTTCAAAATGGAAAAAAAAACCCAACCCAAAACCAAATCCCATTTACTATATGAAAAAAGGAATCCATGGGAAAGAAAATAATTCCTTTACTGTTTTAAGATTGTCTCTGCCTTGGTATTCTGAAAGGGTATGCAGGCACCAGAGCTCAGAGCAGCCAACTAAAGGGAAGAAAGCAAACAATTTTAGCAAGAAATTGAAAAACCAAAAGCAAAGCCTACAACCTGAAATTCCCTTTTCTACATGCACAAATCCCAAAAAAGGGGGGTGAAGACACCAACTGTCATTGGTATTTTAAAAAAGGATCTTTCAAAAAGTGTTAACAGTGAACAGGAATCATCCCAAACGTGCCTCAAAACCAAGTAACACTGTGCTAGATTCTTTTGCTTTTTGTGGTGTGAGAGGACGTGGTGAAAAACAGGTCAGGACTGTCCCATTCTTAAAATTTTCTTACATGTCAAAGATAAAGGAATGCAAGAGGAAGTTTTATGAATATTCACTCACTTGACTTAAGAGACACTTATTCCAAGTACTTTATCCAGTTAAGATCTGCACTTGAAGACAAAAGGGAATTCAAAAACCTTGTTCTCTTCATTTTTTTCACAACTTCAATTTTATACAACTATTGCTCAGGTTACCTACAGGAAGAGAGAAACCACTAAATCAGTTTTCCAGGAGACAGTAGGTACAACCTGAAGAAAAATAAAGTCAAGCAGTTAAGAACAGCCAGATTCACCCACCTCCCAACATGGCCAGAGCTGTGACTTCAGAGCTATAATCATGTCAGGTGTTACCAGGAGCTGTCAAGTTAAGTCCTATGCTAATAAACCACATATAAATCAGCAACAGGTTGGTTTGGAAATTTACAGGCTGCTGAGTTAGATCTTTGCTGGAAAAGAGAATTAAGCTGTTTTGACAGCTCTTCTCTGTTCTTTTAAATCTCTTCCTATGTACTGCCATAAACAAAGGGATTCAGAGTTTACTTAATGAGCAGTCACTGAAAGTAAAGGAAGTTCGCAGTGCATGCTGAGGGGCAGCATACAATGTGCTGCCAACTGTATTCAATGGTCCAGATTCTCCAATTACTTCATTTAATATGGCTTTTGATATTAACAGTACTGGCTATGCAAATACCATTCCCAAGCACAGCTGGGAGGGAAAAGTCAGTTTATGACACTGGATTTAAAAGCACAGGCATCAGTGCATTAGTCTTAGCCCTGAAGAAAGTTCAAGACAGCTATCACCTTTAGGGCATCATGCTGCAACATATCTAATGAAAAGCCCAGAGCTGACTTAGGGAACATTTTTGGTCTGCCTGGCCTACAAGAAAGGTGATGGGGCTTGTCTCAACAGGTGGAGATAAATATATGCTTCTAGAAAAGCTGCACACACATCTTCCACTGCAGCAGCCAATGCCACCCATCCAGCAGCCCCAGACAACTCTGACCCATCAGACAGCAGCAAGGAAGCAAATATTACTTCTTGGGTAAAGAAAGAGGAGGCAGTAAATGTGGAAGGTGACTGGTTAGAGGTGCTTGTGGAGATGGCACCAAGGAAACAAGCAGTGGTAATGTGGGCCATGGTAATATGGGAGTCAAAACTGATGTGATCTGATAGAGTCTAAAAATGCCCCTGATTGTTTTAATTTAGTTGTCCCTGGAACTAGAAATTATTTTGCCCATGTGATGTTTGGTCAGCAAAGTCATTTTTCAAAACAGATCTATTAGAAAAAAGAAGATCGGATCTGCCTATGTGCTGTTAGGCTCCGATACAGCAGCTCACCCAAAACACAGCCCACAGAATGACTGCAGTAGACTGAGTGTGCACGTGAACTAAAACCTGAAACCAGGTTTTGCTAAAATAAATACACAGAGCCACATAGATTGCAGTTCAGAAGCTGCAGTTAAGCAGCTGCAGAGCCTGGCCATAGCTTTGGAGTAATCCTCAAGAAAGTCTCCTTAAATAATAATAAAAGAGAAATAAACAAGAATCCCCAATAATGACTCTCCACTACAAAGAGAGCCCCAACAGGCAAACGAGAACTACTTCTGCACTGCTCATCTTTACAGGTTTGCAGGCAGCTGGAAACTATAGTTCAGAAGGGCCTGCACTTCTGATTCATCTCAAAAGCTTATGTGCTTGGAAGCCCTACAGTGACAGCACAGGGCACTGACTCAGGATCCAGGTGATTTAGCTGAAGCACTTTAAGATGCTCTTGCCCACAGCTGTGGCTCGTCTCACCCCTCTGACAGGTTTTCCTCCCCACTGCATCAGGGCAGCATAAGGGAGGTGCGTACACTCAACTGCTGGAGTTCATGCTCACCTTACAAATCTGAACTGAAGTTGATGGCAGTTAACACTAACACACCAGGCGGCCTTACCGTCATCCTACCTCTGCTTCAGGGCAGAAGAAAGCAGAGGAAGACTACTGCTAAGGGACAGTGACATCTCAGCTCCACTCTTCAATCCAGAAACCCTCATGAGTCAGAGCTTTAGACAACAGCGATGTTAGTTATGGTTCTGCTAATTTTAGCTCATGCTTAACCCACAGTTCCCAAGTCCCTGCAGTGCCTTTCCAGGTGCCAAAAGCCACAACTACCCTATACCTCAACTGCCAAAACACAGAGCTTCCCAGCTGAGAGCTCTGATGAACTTACAAAAACTGTATGCTGCAGAAATACATTTTTCAAATAAAGACAAGAGGAAGAAAACAAGGATGGCTTTATTTACCCTACTGCTGTGTGCATATCTTAATTTCAAGGAACAAAAGTTCAGCCGCATAGTTCCTGTGTTTCAGAGTCCACTCCAGGACACACAAGACAGACTTAGTACAGAGGGCAGCTCAGGAGTGTCCCACAGCAAGGTAGTAAAGAGCCTGCCAGGGCCAGCTTCTACCCCAAGGAGTAAGAGGAGAGGGGCAAGGGAAACAAACACACACTTCACACACTCAGAGTAAACTGGGAAAGCTTTTAGAAGTAAACAAACAACCCCCCTGCCCCCATATTCTCAGAAAGCCACCCAAGCAGAATGCTTTTACTACAGTAACTGAAGGGTTTGTTTTATAAGAGTTTTCTCAGATTTAGTCAACCTTACCAGCCTCCTCCTCCTCCTCTCCTTATTCACACTGAACTGTGAAAGGGACTTCAGCTCTCTCCAACCAATTAAAAACTAATTGAAGGAACAGACTGGCACTATACAGCCTGAGCAGTCTAAGAGACCGAAGACTCAGCTCAGATGAGGCCTACACAATGTCATAACATTTCATTTTATTTAACCTCATAACACAAGAGCTGAAAAGAATATTCACAGGGATCCAATCCTGAAAAAAAATTCTTTATTCCAGCTCAAGTCCACTGGGTTCAAAGAACAGTACACATACTTCACTGTATGCGTGCAACACAGCGCCTACAGGAACAGAGCCAGATTTTATTTATTTGTAAAGCTCTGTGAGGAAGTTACACACACAGTTTCTCTCTCAAAAAATAAAGCTGTGTTAGAACATAAGTTAGTGTATTTTATTTATTCAAGGAGACATCCTCACCCATTTAACTGAATGAATGACAGACCATTAAGATGGATTTGTCTACACTTGGGTATAACGTAATCTTCTCTGCTTTAGACAATTACTTTTGTTACTACTAGGACGGTAAACTATGTCAAGAAATTGCTGGAAAGAATTTTGTCTCTCAAAGACAAATAAAATTCAGAACAAGTATTTACAACAAACCTAAATCTTTCTACCTTGCAGACACTAAACTTTGTGCCTGCTTCTGCCAATTAGGTCTTTTAGGAACTGGACACAGTTTCAAATGCTCTCAAAGAGTTGCTGCAAATAGAAAATGGGTATAAGTATGCAGCACTGAATCTGAAAAAGTCAGCAGCAAGAATTCACATACACCCATACCTCTCCTAATGAAATCTCTTCACTGCACAATATGCAACCAACAATTTTGATGAGAAATACCTAACTTGTGGTTCATGGAACAGACATAAGGCTAAAAAAGAGGGCAGGAGGCTAGCTCAGTAAGGCAGGGAAGGAAAGCAGCTGGTGTTAAGGAGTCAGGATCAGTAGACAACATCCTGACAGAAGTCAGGCAGAGAGCCCAAAGGAGCAGATCTGCATTTCTGAAACAAGTATTTTCTTCTGGATACAAACAGAAGAGAGATGCAATGTGGCAGAGGAGAACTGCTTTTGCGTGTGGACAGTAAGTGTGTTTTAACTGACTGCAGGAAGAAAGGGACAAGACTGACCTGTAAGGCAGCTGGCAGTGATTCTTTGGAAAGAGTATGTTTAACACACAATTTAAACCCTCAAAAAGTCCTCAGTCAAAATTTGAAATGAATGGAAAAGAAAATGCTGAAGTGTATTTGCAGATGGGGATTATTTGGTGTGGAATCAGAGATCTCAATGAAGAGTGTAAGGACTGAGTATAATTTAACTGAGAGGGAGAAAAGAAGCTAAAGAGCAGGAGAAATTCATGATGCTTTCCTTGCACAAGCTATATTTGTCACAGTGTACTTACATGGCTAACATGCAAATCCAACCAAAAACTCAGAAGAGCAAGCCCACAACAAAAAGCACAGTTCACAGCAAAACTAACAAAAGAGATCCTGAATTGAGCTGTAACTGTATCTCTTTCTGTCATGTTTCAATACAATCAACCTTAATAACTAAAAGCACTTAGGTGCTCACAAAATCCCCTCTTAATGACCATGCAAAGCAAGGAAATTAACTGAGCAATTTGACAGCCTGACCCTGTACAGGAAACCCCCAATGATTTCTACAGGAACCAGTTAACTCCAGTTCTCTTGGTGGCCTTCAGTACTGAAGAGTTTGCTGGAAAGCAGCGACCAGAAGGCAAGTAGACTGGTGTGAACCGCGGAATCTCAAAAAGCTCATTTCTCTCCCATGCACAATGCAAGCCAAATCTTAAAATTCCTGCAGCATCCAGTTATGAAACTACAACAGAAGAGAGAAACAGATGGCTAAAGCCTTTTGGAAAAAAAAAGATTAAGCATTACTTCATTTCCAAAAGAGAAAGATGTATATTTGAAAATACAGAACTTAATTCAGACCATACCTAATTGATACAAAAGTAGGCAACTTGCCTCATGGAAATGAAGCCTGTCTTCCATTAAGGCAGCATACAAGAAAAGTTTAACCCTTTGACAACATCATGGTTCGCTGTATTTTTAAGTGGGATTTAAAAGCAAAGAAGTTCATGTAGGAGATGACAGGTATTACAAACATTGTAAAAAATAACATATTTCTTTACCTCTAAAGCAATCCTGAATGGCAAATCCTGTCGAGAAGCATCCTTATGTTTACACTTTTCCAGCTGTTTTAAGCAGTTAGCACCTACATTCAGGTGAGCAGCTTTCTTGCTCATAAAAGCATCTAATGGACAATGACATTAGGAACTTGGCAACCTCACCTCTGTAAGTTAGGCTCTGTGGAAACCAGTCAATACTACACTTGAAGCCTCTATTGAGTCCTTGACTTGCAAGATATCACTCAAAAATAAGGAAACATAAAAGACATCCTAGAGAGCTCATGTGTTCAGCATTAGATGCTTCAGCAGCTCTGTAAAACAGCTATCACAGCTGCAGGTCCAAGGACTGCAACCGATCTCTGGTCCAAAGGAATATTTTACTCCTGTGAGGCTCCTCTGCTGAGCCTGTGCCTCAGACAAGCCTTGCTTGACTCAGTCGCCTGAACAGAGGCCTCCAGCAGCTGAGAAGCTGCAGGGTACCCAAGGGATGCATGCCAGGCTAGCAGGCTTGACACAGGATCCACAGGAGACCTGCGCTTCTCCAAACTGGCAGCTGGGACTGGCAGAAAACTCAAAGGCATCTCAAACAGTGCTAGACACCAGTGTTCAGGCAACTGAACTGGGTCCTCTGAGCAAGCCACAGCATTACACCTGCCAGCGATGCCCAGCACGCTCCCATGCCACACAGCAGTCTGCTCCAACAGCACAGAGCAGCAAATACAACTTTTGCAGAAGCTTAAGCAAAACACATGAGACTGATTTCTGGTTTTATTCAATAGCGCTGAGGATAAGCACTAAATTAACTCTCTCCTACCATGCATAGTCCTTCCAGGCCAGGACTGCAGCTCACTGGTGAGGCTGGGTAGAAAATCCTGTGCTGCCCCAGCTTATTCCAAGGGTAAGTGGAGGATGACACACTCCAGCACTGCCAAGCAAGCGCCTTTCAAAAAACTCAAGTGCTTATATGATTAATGCAAAGTATGACGTTTTCACAGTAGCAGGAGTCACTAATCCATATTAAAGACAAAGACTACATTTATTTATTTTTAATGAAAGGCTCTAAATGAACCAACTGCTCAATTTTTCAAAGGTACTAAGCAGCCACAATAATTAGGTCTGGGTCAGTGGGAGCAGCCAGAATGCCACAGAAGCGACTCAGTCCTGTTAATTACCTGAAAATAAGGTTTTTTCTAATGAAACAGTGACAACACTGGACACTCCATCACAACCTGTCCCCCCCCAAATGCACCACCAATGAAAAGCAATCGTCTGAGAATGGCTGTCTCTAATCATCAGTAGAGACAAGAATCAGAAACTACAGAGAGCAGAAAAAGCAAAGAAAAGGAGTTTCAGCCTATGCTGGACAAATGCTGCTGTACCTAGAAATAACACTTTCAAAGAGTGAAGCAGCAACACCAGAGTGGTAGCAACTTCCCACACAGCCAGCATAACTCCAGAAAAGAGCAGGAGCTATTTTGAACACTAAACTAAGTTTAAAAAAAAATATTCAAATCAATACAAGTCCAGAGGGGACAAAAAGTATTAAAGCCAACCAGAAATACACCCAACATTGCAAACCGCACAGGATCAGTTACAAAAAGATTCTAAAACACAAGTCATTTTCTGAAGAGTTAGACAAATGTAAACCTAACAGAAGATAGCAGTTCACAGAGACGCACCCAGGCTGTTTTGGTCACAGACAATCCTCGCTCACAGACACATCTCAATTTAAGTGTGCTTATGACAATGTGCATTGTCATTTGTTTTAAAATATGAATGCAGCGTTCTTTTCCTCCAGAAACACTGGATTGTTAAAATGCCAGTACATTAAAAAAAACTTACTGCTTACTACATTTCAATCAAACAAACTACAGACTACAGCACTGACAATATATACTGAATGCTTTCACCAAGAACAGCATATGGAGTTCATTTCTTCTGTTTTGTTCTCACATGGGCCAAACTCAGAGACAAGCTTTAGAAATAGAGGAAGCGGTGATTCTGTCAGTACATGCAAAACTATCTTCTCCGAAGTTAAGGAAAGACCTAGCTGAAGGTTCTCAAAATATATAAATATTTACCCTTTTGTTTTATACAGGAGTCCCACTTATGGCAGAAATATTGTATTTTAGCTTGCCTGCTTAAAGAACGTTTTTGTTAAGGTTCTCCAAACAAGAGGAAGCAGAATAGAAAAGCCTACAATCAAATGACTGCGAGAGTGATGCTCTTTCCCAATTGTTATTTTTCCTAGAATTCATCCACATTTCACCACTATACTGTTGTTTTGTCATAACTAACACAAGCACTGATTCTGCCTACATTTAAATTCAAGAAAGTAAAATGAAGGTTCAGAAAGACAACATATTTTTAAAAAATTATTTGCATATCTGAGGTTTTGAAAGGCTGTTTCACTACTTCACACACAGGCATTTTGCTCGGTGGGCACTCTAGTTCATGATTAAACAATAAGGTAAGTGTTTCTAAAATAACAAGATTGTTCACAAGAGAACTTTTGTGTGTGACTTTTTCTTAAATCAAGTGAAAGTTTGCTGCAGATCCAATTAGAACATTCCCCTGCAGCATTCATACTTTAGTGCTGAAGCATTCTGCAAATTCTCAAGCAAGGAGTGAATCAAAGTGAAAATGAAAGCCAAAACAGACTAGTTTATGCAAACAAAACATAAAAAGTAATAAACACAACTGCTGAAATAAACCTGATAAACCAAGATTACTGGGGAAAACTCTTTGGCCTGAACTAGACAGTAGATGCCATGAGATAATTACACAACAGCATCTTTCAACTTTTAAAATGTTTTTATTTGTAGTTTATTCTGTGAAAGCAAGTTCAACTTCCAAAACAATTCTGCTTCTTAATAATCTTTCAAAACATTTTAGGCAAGAAGATAACTTGTTAAAAATTTTTCTAATCTGAGAGTGTTCCTTTAAGACAGAGCAGCAAGCATCCTTCCAGCATATTTGACAGAGATTTCCAACTCCAAGAGACAGAATTTAAATTTGTAGAGGCAATTACTCATAACCAGTGAAATCAGCCAATGCAAGTCCCAAACTTGTTGGCAAGAAGAAAGGCCAAGTATTAGAAAGGAGGCTGCAATTTATTACAAGGCAATTTGAACATCTCAGTCCATGAGGTCTGGAAAGTACTTTCTTCGTCCTCTGACACTACAGACTCACACTAACGTGAGGAATTATGTCAGTAACATCAATAATCCAAACATATTAAAAAAGCACTTAAGTATTTGTATAATGGAGATCTTTGCCTTACTATTTAAAAGCTACTTCCAGTCTTCCCTAGCAGATTTATTTAAGCTCATTTTGCACAGGAAGGAAAATGCACCAGACCCATATAATTAACTGTTAACTGCTGTCTAGTCAGCTCCAAAGCCATGCAATGGGACCACCACTGCACAAAATTCTTGTCCGACTAAACAAATACCTTAAGAGAATTCCCAAGGATCTGTCTCTTGCCTCTTCCCATTAAAAGATAGAAAGGAACAAGGAAAAGAAGGAGAGACAAGACATCTTCAGATAAAAAAGTCAAAATCAAAATGGGTGATCACCATAGATTAACACACCACCATCTTCAGGACTGATCTCAAATGCCTCAGTCAGCTAGCAACAGTGTCAGCAGATAACACTCAGCACCAAGAGCTGAGCTGGAAGTTGGAAAACAGCTCTTGGGAAACCTTAAAAAACAACCACACAAAACCAACAACCAAAACCACACCACTAAGCCACAGATGCCAAGCTAATAAATGCACCATCCTCTGCATGATAACAACAGTGCCAGCTAAGAAAATCAGAGTACAGAACAGAACCAACAGGTCCAAGATAAGTATGCAGCAAAGCAACCACTCATCAAGAAAGACAAGCACCCCACACAGCTGCTTCTGCAACAGGCAAGCAAGAGAAAGCTAGGGGAAGCAAGACAAAACGAGCAACATCCTTCTTATTTCAGCACCAGCAACTTACTCCACCATTTGTGCAGCAACATGAGGCGCTTCTTACCATTTTTTGGTGCACTCGACCATCAACTCCTGGTAAGAGGCCACAAACTGGAACTTGGATGCATGTTTCCCAACACGCTGCAGTCTTTTCCAAACTGAGGCCATGATAGTGAGAAATGCTAGTCCTCTTACACAGTAGCAACTCTGTGAATACCAAGGTAGGTTTAAGAGTGCGCGTGCTCAATACTAGCAGATTTATATACAGACACAGTAAAAACAGTGTGCAAGGAACTTGATGGGCTGTCTACAACTCATATTCCGCCTCTCCCTTCTTCATGGTAAATCGCAGTCTAGCTGAACAGTTCATCACTGGCCAGGAGCAGCATGCAATAGGAGCAGACGATGGGGACACTGCAGGACTGGAAGACAAGTAAGACAGGGGGAGAAAGCATTGGTTAATATACTCCATACTACAGTGTTGCAATTGCACGTGATTGAACAACTACAAAAAACCCACAAAAACATACCCCCTTCCTGTTGTCATCCCCCCCTCTAACTAAATAAATAAGAATGCTGCAGCAATTTCAGGAATGCAAACCACGAGTCTGTTTGGAAACATATCAACATGTCCTTTTATCAGCACCATCATAATTGGCAACAACAACAAAAAAGGGCAGGTCAGGGAACACCGAATCGTTATGAAGCATCTCCGGGAAGGAATGCGAAGTGGCTGAGGTGCTGCCAATGTGCACCCAGAGGGAGGGACACAGGGAGATGAAGACAACTTCTTTGTCTTGATGACAAAAGGTGTAACAGTTGTTTCCTCTCACGCACACACCTCCCGCTCCCATTTCTCTTTCCAAGGAGAAGGAACAGCCAAGAAGCCGGCAAGGGAGTGCTACTACTTAAATGCCTGTGCCAGGGTGAGGAGGACGATGAAAGACGAAGGGGCATTTCCTGAGCCCTGGCTGCCCAGGATTCCCCATCTTTCTCGCTGCATCATATTGAAATGGAAATGTCTCTCCATCCTCAACTGAGAAACGCTCATCAGGGAGGTGAAAAGGGAGAGGAGAAACCCAGATGGGTCTTCTCCCTCCAAAGGAAAGCAGCACCTCCGCCGGGCGCGGAGGAAAAAGCCTCTTCATTAGGAATACGGGAAGAAAAAGGTGGCCGCGCCTGGCGAGAAGACAGGGTAGGATGGCATCAGAGCTGGCAAGAAGGCAACCTGGGGTCCAGGAATGTCCCCCTAGAGGGGACCGTCCCCACGGAGCCCCGCGGCGAGGAGCGCCCCGCTCCGCCTCACCAGCCCCTGTCACCTCAGCGCCCAGCCCGCTGGGGCAGAGCCCCCCGCCCCCCCGCAGCCGTTGGGGTTTAAAAATTAAAACGCCAACGGCGGGGAGCAAGTGGCGGAGGCGGCTTGGGGAGCTGGGGGGAAGAGACGCGGGGCTGCGCGGGTGGCTCCCTCCGTGCCGCGGCACTCACCTGCCCCTGGGTCCTCACGGGCGGTCCCCGCCGGGCGGGCGCGGGCGCTGGCACCACACGGCAGGCGAGAGGCAGCGCTGCCGCTGTCCATTACTGCGGCAGCCCCGCCGGCGGCAGCGCCCTGCGGCCGTCCCCGTCCTCCTGAAGCCTCATGGCGAGCACCGGGCACACGCCGCTTCTCCTCGCCCCGCCGGCCGGGCGGCCAGCGCCTCACGCCACCACCATCACCCTCCTGCCAGCGCTGCGCTACGCTACGCTACCCTACGCTACGCCTCGCCTCGCCTCGCCTAGCCTAGCCTCGCCCCAGCCCCGCCGCTCCCCCCGCCGCCCGGAGCCTGGCACAGCCCGCCCCCGCCGCGCCATTGGCCTCACCGCGCGACCTCCGCATCCCATTAGCTGTTGCCCCGTGTCAATCACCTGCTGGCGAAAGGGGCGATCCTCGCGCAACGGAGCGAGGGAGGTACTGAGGGAAGACGGAGCTCGCAGGCCCTCTTCGCCCGCCCCCAACTCAATCCTTTTTCTGACTGGTGGCAGCCCCCGAGGAGGCGGGGTTGCTTCTAAGGAGAAGCTGTCGGATAGGTGAGTGCGACCGCCTGTCAGCAAGGAAACGGCCGGCGATTGGCCCCGACGCTTCCTAAAGCCGCGGGGTGAGCGTGGCGGGAGGAGCGGGCTGTCGGGGGGGGGGGGGGGGGAGTGGCCTCGCGGCGGCGGGAGGACC
The DNA here is from genome assembly GCF_929443795.1 of Astur gentilis. NCBI lineage: Eukaryota > Metazoa > Chordata > Aves > Accipitriformes > Accipitridae > Astur > Astur gentilis. Next base: position 20,674,508 of record NC_064884.1, read on the forward strand.
GGGCTGTCAGGGGAGGGGACTGGCCTCGCGGCGGCGGGCAGCGGCCCCCGGGACTCGCCGCCCCCGCCGTCCCAGGGCTGCGCCGCCATGAAGGGCCGCTGCCGGGATGGGTGCAGGGGCGGGGCGGGAGCCCCGGACACCGCCTGTCAGGTGGGCGCGGGGCGGCTGAAGGGAGGGAGCGGCCGCGGGGAGCGGATGGAGGCGGTGGGAGGGGAGGAGAGGGAAGGGAAGACCACCGCGAAGGACAGTAGCGGCGCGGGGCCCGGCCCTAAGGAGGTGTCGGTCCAGCGCTGAGCCCGACCTAAATCCTGCAGCACAGGCCCTGGTCCTGGAGGTGCTCCGGAGTTCTTGTGGGGATGGGAAGTTGGTGGAGATGAAATACGAAATTCAGTAACGCAGGCAGGGCGATGTTTCTTTGCTGATTTAGCTGGATGACGTTCTCTGTGAGCTTCACCCAAACATCTGGGTTTGGATGTTCTGTGTAAAAGTATCGGCGGAGGAGAAGGGGGCAATGAGGGGGGCGATCCCTGTGGGAGGTGGGCTGGGAATTTCCAGTAATCCCACTGGCTGAACATTTCTACAGCTCAGCACCCTTAAGGGAGTGTCAGGAGCCAGGTGTAAGCCCTTGATTCCAGTATTGGTCTAAAATGAAATGGTGCTTTATTCTGGTTCAGAGAGAAAATGCCACACAGCTTTTTGCCTGCTTGCCTCCTTACACCCATAAGGTTGTATTAAGTGTTAGATCCCAAAGCGATGTTTGCAACAAGTGGGATTCCAGAGTCAGGATGACGTGGTTGTGTGAGATGCTGTGGGAGCTAATCCGAAACCAGGTAAGAAACTAAGCCAGCTATCAAGTGGAAGCACGGGGAAATAAGAAAGATAATGCAGTGGAGGTCTGAGAGCAGCTGTGAAATTGAAGCCTCAGGGCTTTGCAGTCCTCCTCTATGTTCTTTCCCATGACGAACAAAATGGAGTCCAAGCCTGATCCATGGACTGGGAAGCTGCTTGTTCCAGTCTTTTCCTCCTCTTCCCTAAGCTGCCTCTTTCTGTGCCGGCATATCGCAGAGGCTGCCAGCATTCAGTAGCTGGAGTGAAAGGAGAGAAAGAATGACTATGTGGAAGGCCACAGGCCTAAGCTCGACTCAGTTACTTTGGGGAGGGTGAATATTTGGACTATTAGAAAGGTCAGCCCTGTGCTTATAATGTGCTAGTCTTCATTCCTTTGCCTTCTCTCAAGACAGATTTACTTATCCAAGCTGCCAGAGGGCATGCATTTCCTACCTATTTGGAGCTGTCCTGGAAGAGGCAGTGATTTTCCTTCTTAAGTGTTACACTGGAATGTGAAAGACAGTTGTACTATTTGTACAGATTTTCTTGGAAATGCTCTTTTTTTTTCCTGAATATTTTTTAAGCTACAATTTGAAGATTTTGCACATTTGTCTAAGATTTCTGTTCCAGTTTTGCAGCTGGTCTGCACACACAGAGTAATTCCAACACACTTGAGGGAGACATTACTGTTTTTTTAAGTGCAGATCACCTGCTTAGGATTTGGGAAATGAGGCCAGGATTTCCAGAACACATCGGACTAAGAACATGCAGTCTGGAGCACACATATGCTTGGTTCTGACTTGGAAAATACCAGACGGAAATCTGGCAGCTGTAAAGTGGATCAAACAAGGTAATTTAAAATTCCAGTGGCCCTGAGGAGATCCTTGCTTCCTCATACCAGGGAAATGTCAAGTAGTCAGTTGTAGTGATTTTTTTTCAAAAGTTGTCTTTATTCTTTATACATTACCAAGAATTAATCATCTGTAAGCTTCTCTGATTTATCTTCTGAATACCATGCAGCATCCAGGCTAATTCCTAGGACATATCTTTAGCCAAGATTTTATTTTCCTCAAACCGAGATAGACATTTTCTGTCCTATGGAATAAACATAGAAGGTCTGGTGGTTTGTTCAGTGACTTGTGTTTCAAACATCATTATTTATTAACATTTTCCATTTCCTTCATAGCTTTCGGATTCAAGTTACACCAGGCTTAAGAAGTACACAGCATAAGGTTGCTTTTTCCCTTGTTGCATGGGGAGAATTGTAACATAGGCAATTATCCTACAGATTATCTATTTATTTTACAGTTTTTAATAGTAGCAGTCCTCAGGTCTTGCAATTTTGGGGAAAGCTTTAGATTTCAAAGGGTGTGAGCAATTACTCTGGAAAGAAGGGCAAGGTCTTCAACTGCAGATTGGAAGCTAGAGACTACCGCAGCGTTCTCAGGTTACTGGACGGAGTCCTAGACCAGACCAACTCAAAAGCCCTTGTGACTTCTGTTGGCAGCTCAGACCCCAAAGGAATCAATAATTGCCAAAAAGGGATTAGCAAGGGCATGGATGAAGAACCCCATACCCCTTGCCCTGGTCAGAGCACTCTGATGGATCAGTGATGAACCTCTGTGTTGACTTCATTGCCATATTGAAAAGATCTCTTGACCAGTCCTGCCAGCCATAAGCCTGATTTGTGTCAGTGACCCAGCAGAAACCATAGCTCAGCTATAGAGCGTAATTCAGGATCTGAGCCAAAATCTAGGGAAACAGTCACGTTTTTACTTAATGCAATATTATGAGCTTGATGGTGAAAACAAGCAAAGCTAGTTACACCAAAGTACCCAATACTCACTTTGAAGGTCAATAGCTGAATGAAGCACTCTCACATGAATCCCAGAAGGGTCCTCGTGATTATGAAAAAAATGATGTATCATTTTATGTACAGTGTCAAAGACCTTTTCTTCTGCAAGCAGGAGAAATAGTGGTGATGAATAGGCAGATGCTGTTTTATTCTTTAAAGATGCACAATATGTATGATACAATCTATATAAACCATAGTCCTGTCAAAACTGCTGCCTTCCTTGCCTAAGGAAGGACAGCTGAGGAAGTGTATTTGTGTATATTTGAGCATGCCCTTATCTGTGTTGTTCTAGAAATGGCATGGAGCGGGATGCTGAGAGCTGCTCAAATTGGGAAGTTGGCAGGGCCAACCAGGGAGTCCCCAGAGCAGCCGGACCTGGTTCTTTATAAGCAGTTGGTTCCACCAAGGACACCCTTACTATCCAAAAATATATGCTTGTGCTCTGTGGCTCCCCTTTTCCCCTGACTATGGTGACACTGAAATATCCAGGCTCCCTCACAATCTCGACAGAAATCCCAATATTTATTTTTTTTCTGGATTTTGACTCCTGCTCCCTGGCTTTGGCCTGATGGTGGTAGATTGCAAGCCTCCTGGTCCAAGTAGAAAGATGATCTATGCTCTATTTATGTTATTCGCTGATAAGCTTTAAAGCTATACAGCCTCTCCCTTATCCTTCAATGCCTCATCATCAGCATGACTAAGGACAGATTGTTCACCAATAAAGAAATGACCTTTGCTAGAAATAGCTATCGTTATAAATCTCAGTTTCCCTCTCCTTCTGTATATGAGCCTACAGAAATGTCACTGAGGAAATCAACTAATTGGATTATGTCAAATTTGCAAGAGCATTCAGCTTTCTGAGGCAAGGGGCTATGCACATGAGGCTACCCTCACCTGCTACATTTTAAACTTTCTTGGTTTTAGGTCCAATCGAAAGTTTGATCCCATGTTAATGAAGGTAGTGGAGAATTTGCACTGACCTCAGGGAATTTGCGTAAAGTACCATCCTCCTGGTCACCAATACATGTCACTTAACTGATGCGTGACACCATAAAATTCAGTTCTGTAACAAGTAATATTCACCAAGTTCTATGGCAGCATGCTTGTCTGTTCTTTTTCTTTGTTTCTTCACATCCCAACAGTAATTAAAATATATATACACACATAACAAATCATAAAAATGTATGCAGCAACAAAATCACTTTTTTAATCCTCCCTTCTTCTTTTGTTTCTTGCTGAAAAAATTACACTCAGCTGTCTTTTCACATGACCTGATGACTCCCACCAGCCATTCTGTATTGGAGGGAAAAACATTTTGAATATTCCCTCTGCTAGATATTGGTGACAGTTGAGGGTGGGGAGGAGGGTGGAATACCCCATTTTATTTGCACAATGAAAGCTTGACTTTGAGACTGGCAGCTGAGAAAAGGCAATTTCCACATTGCAGAATTAGATAGCCCAGTTACTGTTATAGCCTGTAATGAAAGCATATAATTTCAGCAATACTCCCAGCTGCGCTTAAGGCACTAGGCATAAAACCACCACAATTTCTTCTTGCCTTACCAGCAAAGTAAGTAGATTTTAGGATGTGCTCTGGTGGGCTTGTGTTTTGTTAATGCTCTGGCATGGGCTGAGGCAGACAGGCCGGCCTGGTACTTAGCTACTGACCAGCTTACCTGTGTGGCATTCCTAGCCCGGGCCAGGTCCCAGCCCAAGGCACTGACCTGTGTACAGGCACACCCATCCTATTAAACCTCCTAATCCCAAGCCTGAACCCCCCAGAAGGCAAGCTCACATGAGCTCTGCCGCCAAGGGTAATCTGCAGAGACAGGGGCTGGGTTAACTCACCAGCACCTCTTTTTTTATGGATTCTTTATTCTCACATTCTCCTGCTGTGGCTGGAGCCCGCACATGTGCGTGGTGAGACCCTGCTGTGCTTCAGCCAGGCAGCGAGTGCCTCCCCTCCAGGCTCTGTGCCAGAAGGCGTACCCAAAAGGCCTGTTCCATGGGTGGCAACCTGTCACAGCCCCTTTGCTCTCCTGTGACCAGCTTCATTATGCCACCCCAGAGGCACTACATACTCCCTTGCCCTACCCCACTTAACCCCACTGCCCAAAGTCTTGTAGGCAAAGTCAAGCAGACTGGTTCAAAAGGAGCAGATGAAAAACATCCTCACCTCTTGTCTGGCTGAAATTCTTCCCAAACCACTCAGCAGTAAGGAGCATGTTGTATTTATCTGCAGACGAGGTCAAGGACAGGAGTCACATTCCTGAAATGCAGAAGCCGCAATGTAGTTCAGCCTGTGGAGGCGAGACAAAAGATGGGTTATTGATGGTGGAGATCCACATGCTACAAACAGCGTTTCCCTATTCTGTATCATAAAACTCTGGTTTAGCACTGCTTTTTCCAAGTTTATTGTGAACTCTCCTGCTAGTCAGCTTTCAATGGTCTGAATGAGTTTTGTCATTAACCTTTTAATATCCTTGAGAATTATGTACATCTCTTGGTGTCTCCAGTTTCTCTTAAAAAAAAAGAAAAAAAAAGCAGCCTGTACTTTGTCCATAAATAATAACTTTTTCGATCTTTTATCATGCTTTGTGTCTCCTGTACCTTTTCCAGTTCTTCAATACCCTTCCTGTGTGGTCTTCCTAGCCTTTTTGCAAAGTATAATTATGCTTGTGTAAGGACATCCTGCAGCACTAATGAGGTAAAGAATGCTTTTGTCCCTCTCTTTTTAAAATAAACAGCACATAGTGTGGCCAGCAGGACTAGGGAAGTGATCCCCTGTACTCGGCACTGGTGAGGCCACACCTCGAATACCGTGTTCAGTTTTGGGCCCCTCACTACAGGAAACACATTGAGGTGCTGGAGCATGTCCGGAGAAGGGCAACGAAGCTGGTGAAGGGTCTAGAGCACAAGTCTTATGAGGAGCAGCTGAGGGAACTGGGGCTGTTTAGTCTGGAGAAAAGGAAGCTGAGGGGAGAACTTGCTGCTCTCTACAACTACCTGAAAGGGGGTTGTAGTGAGGTGGGTGCTGGCCTCTTCTGTCAGGTGGCTGGAGATAGGATGAGAGGAAATGGCCTCAAGTTGCTCCATGGGAGGTTTAGATTGGATGTTGGGAAAAATGTCTTCACCGAAAGGGTTGTCAAGCATTGGAACAGGCTGCCCAGGGAAGTAGTTGACTCACCATCCCTGGAGGTATTCAAAAGACATGTGGATGTGGTGCTTAGGGACATGGTTTAGTGGTGAACTTGGCAGTGTTAGGTTTATGGTTGGACTTGATGATCTTAAAGGTCTTTTCCAACCTAAATGATTCTATGATTCTATGTTTTCTTACCAAATAACACAGCTGTTAATTTACTTTAAGATGCCCTTTGTAAAGAATGACCTTGATTCTCTGGAACTGTTCGCTTTTTCTCATTATAATTTTTTTTTTCTTCTTTTCTACATTCTTTTCAACTTTGAACATGGCCTTCTTTTTTGATATATACTTTTTTCATAACCTAATTGCTTGTTACACAGACTACCACCAACGCTCTGTGGAGACAGCTGAAGTTGAAAGGTCAAAACTTTAGACAAGATAAAGACAGGGAGCAACCTATGGCTAGGATTTGGAAAAAGCATCTCAGATGCCACTTGTGTGGCAGCACAAGTACGAAAGCGGGACTCTTTCTCTACAGACAAAGATTAAGAACAGAAAGACCCTTTTCTAAGAAAATAAGAGATGGAGCAAGTTCAGAGGAAGACTTGCTTCCTAGCTCCCATACACACACCCATTCTACATGATGCTGGATATGTCAAATCTCTGATTATCCAGCTGTAGATGCTTCATGGAGGCATCTAAGGAAACTGCTGATTCAAAGTGGGAAGGTCAAGGAGTGAAGGGTATACAGCCCATACATTTTTTTCTACTGAGATCCTGTTTATTAGAAAATGAGCAGCTGGACATGCAATCAGAATACTGAACTGGAAAAATTTAAAGCCTTAACTGTATTTCTGTAACTCTGCATAAATGCCAGAGAAATCATAAAATGTAATAGAGCTGTCTCTAAAGGTTATGCAGGAAATTCCTCTTTCCCCAAATATAATATTGTATGTTGCCTTTAAAGAGAACGCCTAGTTAACTTTGGATCTACACCATCAGTCATCCACGCAGTACATCAGTAACAGAGGTACACTTCCTTGGAGTACAGACATTAGCAATGCACAGACCATCATAGATCAAATCTGAGGCCTTCTTGGAAGCCTGTCTAAAAGCAATTACCTTGCAGATGTGATAAGACAATCTATTATGCAAACTGGTGCTCCTACCAGACCAAGAAGAAATTTGTATTTAACAACTTGTACAACCAGAATCCCAAACATCATACATACAATAGGACATTAGTGCTTGATGAAAAGGATCTCAAAGCACAGAGTAGGAATATGTATATGCGGTGTGGCCTTCATCATGCAGAAGATTTATAGTTAGCAAAGTTATAGCTAATGAAAATGAGCCCCATGGACCTATTCATGTATGCAAGTGGACAGGTGTTTGCAGACTTTGGTTGTGGTGTTGGGGCAGGTGTGAGGTGGTGTGGAAAGAATCAGTTTTGAAAGGACAAGCAATTAATTGTGTTGTAAAACGGACTGCAAAGTTTCCTGCTGCAACTTTTAAAATCTCAGCAGCCACCCAGTTTAGATAAATATCTCTACATAATCTGGAAATGAAACAAAATAATCACAGCCAAGTTAGGTAATTCCAGACTCAGAGACTGCTCTTCGATATGTCCAGATTAACCCACATGGATTTAAATGGTGTTGCAAGTTATTTTTAACTGAGTGTATGACCTTAAGTTATCACTAATCTCCCTGTACACTTTTAAAACTGTATATTTAAAGTCACACTGTCAGAAAACATGGAGACAGTTAGCTTCCCAAATTCTGCATGCAGCAACACTGTGTTCAACTTCATCTATATAAAGCGCTGTGAGTTTGCTTACTAGGTCCTCCAAAGAATACGCATCACACCATGCAGAAAAGGTACCTCTTGCAGGTGGTCCTAGTATGATGGCAAAGAGCATTCTGGTGTATATGCTCTGGCAGGAGTGTAGGCTGAAATCCATCTGGTGATCAATCATTAAACACTTCCAACAAATTATAAAGAAAATTTGGGGAGCATTCCTTACAGCCTAAAACTCTGCCTACTATATTCTGTTGGCAGCCCTGCACTAGGAAAAAAAACCGCAAATGTCGACTAATTCATGTGGTGCTTTCACTTACACAGAAGGCCAACCACCCCAAGCTACAGAATGGGACCACCATTCTTCAGCCCCTTCCAGAATCACTGGCTGCCCTGAGGACCCCAGAAACACTTTTTCCAAGGGGAAAAAAAGGTACATTAAATACCTAAGGTAATAACCTAAGTAAGTTCTCCAGTGGTGTTGATATCCAGGATAACTTAGGGAGTATATGGTTGAAGCACAATCAGAAAAATAAAATGTTAGAGCTCACTACAAATGGCATGTAGGACTCATTTTGCCAGATCACGGTGGCGTTTGGGCTCCTCCAGTATGCCCCACTTCAGAATCCTATTTTTGCTAAATTCCTCTGCAAGAGCTTATGGAGGACATGCAACCTTACTGATCATGTATCCCTATGGCAGAGTCCCCAGCTGAAGGAGGAGGCTGCTCAATGTAGATATCTTTCATCCACAGTCTTGGGAAGGGTACATTCAGATTTTTTTTCTCTGAATAGTTTTAGGAATCTTACTGACTCTTCACACATGCTTAGGAGTGGATGCTTTGCCAGCTCTGTAGAAGGACAATCAAAAAACCCGAAACCTCTAGTTTGGGATACTTTCTAACTGTAGCTAGGTGACACAGTGGTGCCTAGGGCCATCTTGAATCACTAGTTTTGAAATGAAAGATCTGGGGGCATAAATGGGTTTAGATCCAGGAAAAGTAGAATCCCCAAGCACCAGCAAATGTGCTTCCAGCCCAGGGCAAGTGCAGGGAACAATTCCATGGCTACATTCAGAGATGCAACCTCATCAGTCACCAAGATACCTTCTTTTCATGTCTAACCAGAGGTCTGGAGCTCAGCAAAGGATCTACACAGCAACAGCAGAATGCTGGTGAAGGCATCTCAGCCTCTCTCTTCCTGGCAAAAATGCCTGTATCATCCAAGCTAGCAAAATCTGCCTGTTTGGAGAAACAACAGATACATCAAACATTCTGGCAAAGCCCAGGAGAAATGACAGTTCAATGATGTTGAAAAGAAAACTATCAGAGAGAGATTAGTTTGTCTGACAGTCTTTATTTATGCTCTCCACTGAATAACAACAAGAGTCCTTTCATGCATATTGAATTTTCTTCTAGTGTGAATCAACCTCTGTTAGTAGGGCTGTAAGTGTTGCTGGTTTAGAAAAAGGGGTGATTGTTGCTATCTGGCACCTGCCCTCTGCACACCTCAGAGTGCCAAAGTATTCTAGCCACTTATTCTGCTACAAGCAATGCTCATTTTACATTGAAGCATCACATTTTTGGATATAGCATTCAGAACGTTTCCTTTACTATCTATTAAACTTTTGCCCAAGTAGGCAGACAGTACAACCAAATGGGGGTCCGCAGGCCATGGAAACCTCAGGTTCGGGTTATGGAGATGAAAAGAGGTAAGGGAGCAAATATTGCCTTTTAACAGGACTGGCAGTCTCAACTAATTTCTCACACCACTGTGCAGGTGAAATAGCCTGTGCTGCTGGCTGTCTGGCGCCATCTCTCTCTACATGACACAACAAAACTTGACCACTGTTTAGCCACAGCCATTCCTCAAATGTTGTGGTGTTGCAGCTCATGCAGAAGCAATAATCCCTGAACAGATGCAGAATTATATCACAACTGCTCTCCTGAGAGTCTCTGCAGGTAGCAGATGTGTATCACATAGTCACCATCCATTCTTCTGCCAAATCTAAGACAGCCATGAGCTTAAAGCTCAGATACAAAGTAATGCCTAGAAATTTCAGGTCCTTTTTCTGATACCAGTAAGATGCCCAACACAAATGACAGTGGTATGGATTTTGTCTCTGGCTCCTGCTGTTCTGCACACCATTCTGGCAGCCCAAAGGTGGCAGCAACCCAACTGAACTCTTGGATTGTGTCTTTCCTGGGAGTAGGCAAAACCCATGAAGCAGTAGGAATGGTGTGTCATTTCCCAGCTGTGACACAGATGGGGAAAAGGACAGCATAGCTGGGGGACTGGTGTGGTCCAGTATGGCTTGGCAGCAGGAGTGCCTCTTTTGAGGCTGGAGCAGCTGGCACCCCGCTGAGCAATCCTGCTGCTTCTCTGTGCTGCGGCTCAGAAGCTCCGCTCTGCAATGCCTGGTGGCCTGCAGGTGCGGGTGCCCAATGCAGCAGCAACAGCTCCTAAGAGCTGGCCTAGGACAGCTGAGGCAAGACAGAGCTGCAGGAGGAGGTGTCCCATGTTGTGTCCTTCTGATCTGTGGGAGGAGCAGTAGGGCCCCAGTCAAGCACACTAATGACACATGTAGAGAAGCAGCTTGATTAAAGGTCTCAAAGTGGCATCTATTCCCAGCTCTGCCAAAGGTTAGTTTATGCAGCCTCTTAGTTCTCTCTGCAGCAAGAGGATAACAATGCTTACCCACCTTTAAAAGTAGGATTAAAATACTCAGGCACTTTGTGATGGACCAAGATATGCTACAAACTGTCAATAGGAAAGAAGACTTGTACTCTAGGTTTTGTAATTTCTAATGCAGTTCCCTTTGCAGTAGGCTAAAATAATTTTGTTGGGGGAGGAACAATTGCTAAACAAATGCTGCCATGCATTTGTATACGATCTTTTCCTACAAATAGTCAGAATGTGAGTGGATTTTCTCAGGACAGTGAAGAGCTCTTCTTCCATCACAGGATTTTCTTTTGCCAGCCTTCTAGTTGAGAGGGCAAACTGAAAAGGTGGTAAAACTGCTCAACTTACTGTTACGTGCTCCTATTGCTTATTTAAAGCATTGCCCAAACTACTTATTTTCCCCAGCATGAATCTTAGAATAGCTGAACCAAGTTTAGCAAATCTTCCCACCCAAAAGATGAACCTGAAACAGTCACAAAAGCAGGCCTGAAAAGTTTGGCTAAATTATAAGGAACCAAACAAAGAGGGTCTGGCATCTGGCAGCTTTAATAATTGTAGATGCACTTCAGCTTGCTTGACCCACTCATTGCTTACCGCAAAAATCATGATGCATTACTCAGTCTATGGCAGCATCACCTCAGTGAGACTAAAATAAAACCCACTGAAAGGTTTTATATAATGCCAAGGCTACAAGATCTCTAATGTAGTGTTCTTATTGCAGCAAGAGCCAAGTACAGCTTAAATTCATTAGCTAATGGCCTGTGACAATAAAGGACAAAGACAATTATTAGGCACATCTCCCAGCTGATTGTTTCTATGTGAAGAAAATGCAACAGATTACTGTTCTCCTATATTAATGTACCATAAAGGATTACTATCATATCTGTTACAAAAAAAACCCTATCCCTTTCAAAATGCAGACTAATGCTGGATAAATTTGATTTTTATAGATGAAAGCCTGGTGGAAAAATCAATATTTTCTTAGAGCCATGGACAATCACATTATATTTTATATAATATGAGGACTTCACTACTGAATCAGGAAATTGATCCCAGGACATTTTTTTTCTCCCGAAGACTTACCAATTCCCTGAGCATCTCTCATGTATCTCAAACACTTATTCTTGGATATAATAACCAGAGGCATTCTTAATATCTGTTTTTATTTATAGAAAGGTCAGAAAATATATACAATATTTAAAGATGCACGAAAGCCTCCTACCTCTCTCAGTACCAGCTGTTGGTACATTTGTTGCACTTGGAACACGAAAGGAAAAGGAAGTTGGAGTAGTCATGCACCTGGAATGGTAAAAATCATTTTTCCACTTTTGCTTCATTAACAAAATTTCACTTTCCATGGAGCTTTAGTTCAGGAAAATCACCATTCTGCAAGACCTTGAGACTGATAACAAGCATAAAAGCTCACAGAAAAATTAAAACAGATTTATGGTTAAATAACTTGAAGACTATGAGTCTGTTTCTGAAATGAAGAAAATTATATCCTAATATGGAAAGAGTGAATCATCTCACCACTTTCAGCAAAATGTATGGTAGATCACACTCCTTGTAATTTTTTAATGCCAACAGGTAAAACACTAAGGAGAGGATGTGTCACCTGAGTCTGCCAACAGCTGTAAATTCAGATTAAGCAGGACCCAGCCAGATCCACCACAGTTTCAGGGCCCCATCCTGTACTCATGTACATGTGTGAGTGGGCTGGCAGCTCTGACACACTGCCAAGTCTCCAGGAGGCTGCTAACACTAGCTCCACATCAGAAATGGACAGACTAACCCTATTGTCCAGATCATGCAGTGAGATGCCTGACTGCTGGACGCCTACTGCCACTGTCACCCAGAAGCCATGGCTTGCTCTTAATTTCAGTGACAATTTGAGGTTTTCTGAACCTGTGGCTCCTTCATCACCACTTGCCCTTTTCCAGAAAGGTGCTGGTAACTATGCCAATAGAGACTTGTCCCAGCATTCAAGCACATGACCCACGACTTTTCTAACACCAAGCAAGCTTGCAAAGGAGCACAAAAGGCCTGGTTTTACGCACAATAATTTATGAAATCACATATTCCGGTAAGCATCCACCCATTGTTCTCAGAGACCACGTGGGACTACTCAGAAGCCCACTTGGAGCAGCAACCCGTTCTTCTTCCCCTCTGTACTCACTCCTGGTTTGTCACTCATACACACTCAAGGCCTCCCAGTTACTCTGGATTTAATGGGTCATCCACACAGGGATTGACAAAAACCCAAACTTATCCTCTAGTAACAAGCGCTGGCCAGAAAGCCTCCTTCAGTGAGGGCTTTGTAATCAATCCTGAAACAGAAAAAGCTTAGGGTGAATTCTGGTGTCCCAGCATGGCCCACGTGTGCAATTACAGCTTGTCCCAAGGGCTTTGATGTGTGCACTGTAAGGTTTTACCATGTTATACCCCTCTATTCCACAAACCAGCCTTTGTGCATTTTCTCTTTGCAGCTGACACTTGCCATATAAGCCAGTGAGGCTGTAATAAAATGCATAACATGGACTATATATATGGAGTCTTAGAGATTATGAAATTCGATGTAATTTTTTAGAGTTATAAAAACAGTATCTAATTCCCAGTAGCTCCCCCGAGAGACTCAGGAATATGCTTATACACTAAAATGTCAAAATCATAAACCACCTGATTTTGCACTATTTACTTTGCGTTGTGGTGAGGTAGTTATTACAAGACATTTCATAAACACAGTGACTAAGAAATAATTAGTATTCTGAATAACATGCTTCCCACTACAATACAGCACTATACATTTTAAACCCCTGATTTTCATGAAGCACAGTCTAGCTTAAATACTACAAATAAAAGTGAACTCTGGGGAAAAAAATGCTGCTGTTGGGTTTTTTTCTGTTTTCTTTTCCTTTAAAGGGAGATATATTGATAGTAACAACCCCAGGGCTGCAGTGACAAGCAGCAGTAGCTGTGCATTTCCCAAACAGCAGGGACAAAAGAGGCAGCATGTCTTGCTGTTACAACATGAGGGAGAGGTTCCAAGAGAGTATTACGTTAGCAAGATTAAAATTAACACAAACACTGAACAAAATCCTTCTTTGAAGGAAGGAGATGATTTAAAATTGCTTGTAATTAAGGGAGAAAGAGCACTGCACACAGGTCTGCTCTAGCCAAAGAGTCTTCCAGATTTTCACTGCTCAGCTTGTAATACTCCTACTTTTTTTTTTCTAAACACCCAGTAGATTTTATTGCCTTTTTTGGACATTAATATGCAACCAATTATAAATTGTGAGTTGCAGCACTGGATAATTTCCCTTCAAGAATGCTAAGCAGGTTCTGTGCTGTATCAGCCCATGTGACAGCACAGCAACTACCATCTTCTCTGACATTTTTTAGCAGCAGTTTGTAAATGGTTGCTCAGCCGGAAAGCTGGAGCAAACCTCATCTTGGGACCTCCTCGTGATACTGAGTTTTAACTTGCTGGATGTTCTGTTCTAAAAAAAAAGAAAAAAGAAAACTTAGGATTTAGCTTAAATTCTCAGGAGTGGAGATTCAGATGAAAAACAGGAAATAACAGTATCACCTGTTAATTGTATCAGAGGTACTTGTCTGTTTCTCACTCTTGTCTGCTGTTGTGCTGGCACCACATTCAAAGCTTCTTCTTGAGGCTTGTCAGAGGAGAGAGGGCAAATTTTAAGTGCAAGGTTTAAAAAAAGGAAAAAAGAGAAGGCAGCGAAGTTTCATTTCATGTAGATACAATGTACATCACACAGCAGCACTGTCTCTGTGTTGCACTAGCCATCGACATACCTGGAAGAGCATTCTGTCGCTGGAGGTTTTGACTGCACAAAAATGCCCTCTTCCCTTTCATTTTTCCTGGGATAAAGTATTTGCAAAAGAACTACCCTCACACTGAGTAAAGGCATAATTATTGATAATTATTGACATTCATCTGTGTAAGCATTAATGACACTAGCTGGGTCAAAATGAACCTTGACATAGGTGGCTGTGTCTCCACCATGCCCAAGCAACAAGTGCTATTCCTGAATTTGCACATGGGTATCGAACCAGTAAAAACACTACCCAGAGAAGCAACTATGGATGAGGATGCATGTTAAGTATCAATGTTTATGCATGCTTTACACCTCTTTTCTGTTAAAAAGCCCCTTCACCGTGTGGGAAAATACTTTTCTACACTGAAATGGAAAAAAAATGCTGAGTCAAGGCTGTACTTTTTTTTTTTTTTTACCTTAATCACAGGACTCAGCTTTGGTGAGTGTCATAACTTGGTTTTGGCTGAGGTAATCTAATGCATAAGAACCCTACACAGTAATATTAGCTCAGACATAAAACACTGAGCTGAGGCCATAGCTGTGATATCTAATTGCCTTTGCCTAGAAACTGCAGTCAGCACTTGTAATCCTTAATAGGGAGTTTCAAAACAGACTCCAATATTTGCAAAGTGTATAGCCTAATTTGTGTGCTGCCCTGTCAAGAGAGTTTAGGATACTCCAGTAATCTTGCTGCTGCACTGCTTTGTGCTTTTCAGCAAGTTGTTGGCATGTGCTTTCCACACAGGCCTGTTCAGCTCGAGAGATCCTTTTCCTCTCAACACCTACACATCACCTTTCAATTAACAGCTATTAAAAAGAACTTCCAAAAGTGTCTGCAGTTTGTCATGCTCTACATTTGATGATAAATTCACAGTAAGGGAAAAAAAAGTCCACTCAAAGATCAAATACCCAAATTAATTCCTGGTCTTTGTTTTTTCCTTCTGTTTTATCCTTCACTCCTTCCATCATTCATCGGAGGTCCAAACTGGTGCAAATGAACTTCTGAACCTGTGACAACATGATCCATCTAAGAAACTTAATTCAGAAGCAATGATTCTTGTTTTGGTTTTCTAATGTTCATGGGAGCTTGCTAAGGAACCATTTTGATTTGCCTCTGTGTAAAAATAATCCATGTTTCCTTGACATGTTGAGAATACAACATGCCAGAAATAACTTGCATACTTTTGCAGGTCTTTCTGCTTGTGAAAGTCCAGCATGCTACTGACTTTATCAAGAGGTCTAAAACATGCTTGTGGAAATTGAAAAAGGCCTTTCCAATGACTGATGCACTCATCAAATTAGCAAAATCCTAAGTCTTACAAGAAGCAATTGCTGTCTTACACAAAACATTAAATGTGTTCATCTGGAAAAGGAAATTTCATGTCTCCTAGCTAATAATGAAATAACAGACCATCACAAACTCCTTCCAGACTCTTCTTATTTGGACATGCTCCACATCCTTTTCCAAGCCAGCATTTTCCTGGCCAACATAAGCCTCTGGGAGATTCTATCTCCACTCACATCTCTGCAGTTCCAGCCCCTGAATCCAGGCCTGAATAGTTAAGCAGAAGCCAGCTGAGGGTAACAGCATTACCTTCACAATAAGTGGCAATATGTATTGGAGAAGAGTATTCTGGAGTTGTGGTCTGAAGAACTGCCATGTCCATAGTGCTGAAAAGGTTTTATGCAGCTCTTTTTTGTTTGTAGCTTTCTCTAGATCATAGTGCTGTAACTCTTAAAGTTACACATCAGGAGAAGTCTCTTAAGACTTTTAACATTTCTCTTGCAACTAGTTCTTTAAAGAGTTTACTTATTGCTGCAGGAAAAGGCTAGTAAAGTTAGGGATATCAGAACAATTTTTATAGGAAATATATCTTGCAGGCAGGCTTCTGTAATGTGGTTAATCTCAAAGTGAATACCAGAAAATCCAATATATTGGAGAAACACATCAAAGTCTTGGGATCACATGTGCTACATGATCACGTGTACTTACACATCCTCCACAGCAAAGGAACGACAGCACTTGTTAAAAGCATTTGTTGACAAAGCACATGTAACCAATAGCACCCAAAAGATAAAAAATTATCCCAGTTCCCACCAGGGATGCTGTCTGCTCCACACCATTTCTGAAAGCATACGTACAGTATTGGCTCCCTCACCTGCAGCTGATTGAGAAGCATGTGTCACTGGGTTGATTAGGAAGGTGGTTTGTTGGGGTTTTTTTGCCAACACACAAGGTCTGCAGTTAGTTGATAACAGCAAGTAATTTGTGTTGCTGAAAGGAACTGTTTTCAGGCTCCTTCATTTAATACACACAGACAGGACAGAGTCCTGTCCAGAGGGTACATATTCCTCAAGCAGTCCTACTTCTGGTCTGCAAAGGAGAAACACCTGTTCAGTCCTCCTGGGCTATCAAAGAGGCAATAATAATGGACCGCATCCGCCAGGCTAGCTTCCTTGACCTGAAGGTGTCTTGCTTCTTCTCCCAACTCTACCTATGAAATGACAAAAACCCTTAATCACTGCTTTTATAGACATCAATTTAATTTCCCATTCCCACAGCCAACTACCACCCAGTAATTGTAACCAAACACCTGCCTGGGGCTAAAGCAAGGCCTTATTCTAGCAGGGCTGAAAGGTCACCGAGGGACAGCAATCATTTTCCAAGAGGAGCCACTGCACTGAGGGACAAGCTTTCACATGTCACTGCTAGAAACCTTAGCCCTTATACAGACAGCAGGGTTGGCACTCAGAGCCTAGATGTGGAACTTGGCCTGGGGTTTTCTTTAGAGGACAGGGTCACAGAGCCCCATGGAAATACTTTGCTTTTAAAAATCCCAGAGCTAGCTGAGAGCATGAGGGAATGATCTTGTCACACACACATCCTGTTCTCAAACTCTTCTTCTAGGTGGCTGCTGCTGGCCTCTGTCAGGAATGAGATGCTGGCCTAGGTGGACTTGGACAGAAATGCCAGTCCCTGGATTTCCAGGTGTCTACAACAGGATACAGGGCAGCTTCTGGCTGTTCTGGTTTGCAGCTCAAGCCCAACCTGTGCCTGAGAAGCTTTAGCATCCATGAAATACCTCAGGGCCAGCTACACTCCATTGTATGGGAAAAGAGCAAGAGCCACCCACATCCTGAGTGTTTGAAGAGCTCCATGTAGAAGCTCCAGTGCTTCAGAGCTCCAGACTAGGTGCTGCTCCTGGTACCCAGACTCACTCTCTGCCTACATGCAACATCTCCTGAGCCATGTATAAGCTTACCACCCGCCCGCCCCCAAGATGTAAGGGCTGTGCTAATCCTCCCTCATTAATCTGCAGCAGCTTCTGCGGCTCTCTCCTCTCCACTGTGTGGAAAGCTGAATATCAGAGCATCTGCACAGCAGCAAATTTTACAGCCAGCTCCTGCCTCCATTATTCCCTGCTCACTGCCATGAGTTGCACAGGCCCCAGATGCCCAGCCCCACACCTGACCCCTCTCCATGCAGCAGAAGTCTGTACTGGTATTGCTGCCCAGACACTTCTATGGGCACAGAGGCAGAGATCATATTTGCAGTTACACCCACTTATGTCTTTGTGCTGTGTGAAAAACTAGCACTCCCTGCTCATCTAGTTTTTGGCTAAAAAGATCTTGAATTTAATTACATCCTAAGACACATCTGGTTTTAGCAGTGCAGGCTGGATACTTGAAAAAGCACAAAGAAAAGGTGCTTGGGTTAAGAATGCTCTTGTGATTAAAAAAATATTGAAAGTCCTCAAGTGTTTGTTTAAAGAAAATAATTTTCATTTAAATGCTGGCACAATTTCAACAATTTGATTTTAATTTTGAAGTGTTGAAAATGCCCTCAGATAATTTCTGTAGCATTTCGGAACCCAAAAGTGATCATAGAAAGCAAGTCACTTAAGAAATCAAGTTAACTGCAGAGCTGAAATTCATTTTCTGTTTCCTAAGAAAACAAAACAGGGCCCAATACTCTTATGTCTTTCTGAGAAAGATCTTCTCACAAGCAGTTTTCAACCAGGGAAGCATGGTTTGCCTTCCCCCCACCCCACCCCCAACAAAACAGAGCTTGCCCTTTGAGAAAGCTTCCAAGAACCTCACAAGCCACACTAATACAAATAATTTACTGGACTTCGGTACCAAGTACACTGCTTTAAGCATTGTTTGGTTGGACCTGAAAACAGTCTAAAATTATTTGATTATTACCGTTATAAAGATGCTCAATGATATATATTTTACAGTATTTGTGCTCTGAGTTTCATCAAAGCAGTGGTCTGACCATTTTATATCAGGATTTGATCTTGCCTTTAGGATTTAGGTGAGACTTATGCACCAGCTCCAAGTTTCTGTCTTATCACCGCCTCTGACTTCCTGGCTTAACTAAATCCTCAAGAGATGTTAAAAATCAGAAAACTTTGCTGGTTTGGGGTCCAAGTTTGAGTTAGTTTTCAGTAATACCAACTTATTGGCCCAAATTCTCTCAAATTCAGGTCTAGGTTTACTGAAGCTTCAGTTCCTTGAACTTGGCTTGAGTATGTACAGCTTGTTCTTCAAAGAAACCCAAGTGAAATTGTTAACAACCCCCAGCTAGACAGCTGTCAGTAGTTTTCCTTCACAGAGGTTTTGCTAGAAGCACCACTTGTAACATGATGTGCCTCCATCTAGCAAGATGAGATGTTGCAACTAGCTGCAGTCACTGCTGTTGCCTCATACTGGTTTCAAGGGAGCAGATTTGGTAAAACATTTTGCTAGGAAAGCTGGTTTCCATTTAAAAAGGAGAAAAAGAAAAAGACAAACATGCCTCTGAGCAGGCTTTTGAATGCTCTGCTTTGTTAAATAACACAGTTAACAGGCCTGAACATCACAACGAGCTTCACATCAATAGCCTGCCTCAAAGGGAGAACGCGAGTAAAGAAAAGCAGCCTATGGTACATCAGCTCAAACAATGATATGAGTATACCCAGCAGAGCATAAGCTGCTGTCAAGTTGGTTTACAGAAAAGAGGAGAGCCTTAAGAAGGCAAGTATTTAAGAGTGTTCCCCTCTGCCAGGACATCCCTTCCCTCGTGATTGCTTAGCTTTATTTGACCTTTATGTTCACAGAGCATGGGGACAAAATATGTTTCACCACTTTACTTTTTCTAAAGCCTATGGTGATATCAGAGGAAAGTGTATTGCAGTACCCTGCTAGCACTGCCACTGGGAACACAAATGGTCTGTCTACAAAGAGAGGCTTCATCCTAATGTCTTTGAACTCAGTGGCACCCACCAACTCACAAAATCCCCAAATCCTGTGCAATGCTGGTAGCAGCCACTTTGACATGGCACATAAGCACTGCCTGAACCAGCCAGCAGCTCTGCTCTTGGTGCACAACAGTCATGAGAGTGGCCAGTGGGGATTTTGCACAAACTACATCTTGGAAGCCCTCACAGATAACGTAGCAAGTCTATCACGATTTCCACTGTAGTCATAGAGGTGATGGAGAGAGTCTGCCTCCTGCCAAGAACAAGGCCAAGACACCAGACATCCAATACATGTTCGATGAGTTAAACTCCAGTATGAACAGTTAAGTTTTTGAAGAATTAAAACAAAACCAGCTATGAGTATGGACTCAGGTATTTCCTAGGTGCACCTGAGGGTACAGGAGGTGGGTGCCATAGACACCCTATAGTATCAAATCAGTTTTTCTCTGCTGAGGTCCATCTGACTCATGGCCACAGCTCAACCTCTGCACTATCGCTTCACATTTGAGGAGGAAAACATGGCACTAACTTTAGTATAAGTATCAATGAAAATAATTTAGCGTTCTGCTATTGTAGGCTGAACAGCCTCCAAGAAAGCAAACTTTGACAGAACTTTTCTATGTCAAAGAGCTCTACAAACCTCACAGTAACAGCCAATTTCTTTTTTTTTTTTCCAAGTGACCAGCAATTGCATGCCTCAGCTGTTTGATGCTTACCATGAGATATCAAAAAATGGCCTTTATTTTGTGGAAGAAAGTTCATCCTTTTACAAATAAGGCCATTTTAGGTATTGATAAGAGGCACATAAAAATTGATATCCACAAAATCCCTATTTAGAAAATGCAGTCAACAATTTTTATTTTTTAATCTCACTATCATTCTCCAGATATAGCGTCTATCAATTTTCAGTTCCTCATGGTAGCTTTCATTGGGTTTACCATAATCTTCACATTATTAATCTACACTCACTCTTCATCAGCATATCTACTTGGAGGCAGCTAAGAAATTAGAGGCACATTAGTTCATTGTTGAAACACTTGAAATAATAGACTTAGTGTGTTAATCCTGATGTATGTAGTCTGGGAAGGGGGTAGAGAAGGCTCTTTTTTTGGGTTTAGTAGTTCTCCTCTGTGCCTAGCACATGTGGTAAGACAACAGCAATAAATCAGAACAAAGGAAATAAAGTACTAAGGCTTTAGGGAACATGTGTTTTAGAAGAAAAACTTGGCTCACCACTAAAAGCAGTATTGCCTTATAACGGATGTTTAAAATTCAGATGTAGAAAGAGAAAGACAAAATTATATAAATACAAGTGACTTACAGGTCTGTGCAGCTTTCAGACAGTACTGCAAGCCAGTTCATCTTCCCAGCTCTTCCTGGACCTGGCCAGACAGACCCCATGCTCCAAAACAGCAAGAGTAAAGCAGCAGCAGTGGCACATCTCATCTCTAAGCAATGCTGCAACATGTTAGGTTGCAGATTAAAGAATTAAAACTAACCCAGGCAACTGACATATTGTTTTCCAGGATCAGGGGTCTCCAGCTGCTGTTGACAGCCATATTGTAAATCAATGTCAGCTAGAAACATGCTGCTGGAGTAATGTCTTCCCTGGGATCCATACGTCACTCACACTGTAGTGGTATGGCAGCAGCTTCACACAGCAAGAAGGGATTCTGCTGAGACACTGTTCCCAGCCTTGGGTGGGCAAAAACTGTTTGAAAGAAGTAATAACCACTTTGGAGCAGATTTTCCAAGATATTTAAGAGTCTAGACATGAAGAGAGGTGCCTGGTGAGGTTTTCCAAGGCCTCGAGGTGGGTCAGGCTCTTCAAACTCAATCCCCAAGATGGAAGTTTTCCTCGTATCTCCCTCCAATCTCCTGAGAAATTTCCAAAAGGCTACTAAGTGCCTCTCTGCACCTTCAGGCACCTAAACACCTCTGCAGAGACTTTTAGATTTCATGTCACTTGCCCTCCTCTTGTGGGCTGCCCATGGGACTCCCTGCCAGGCTGGTGGCCAAGGATCAGCACTGGACTGACCAGTGCTAAGGGCAGGAAAGCAATCTCAGCTGCTGGCAGGACACAAGAAGTCCCAAGAGGATGAAAGGGCTCCTGTTTGTCTGTCCTGTGCCTTTTAACTTTTTAGGGTAAATGGTCTCTATTTCAATTAATGCAATAGCTTTGCTGCTAGTCTTCTGCCCATACACTTTAGGCCAAGTAGTCTAATATTAAATGTACCCTACATACACTTTGCTTATTATATTGGTCTGCCTTTCTGAATTTTCCCCTTTTTCTCATGCTTTATCAGTTCCAAGCTTAAATAAAAACAAAGCCCAGATGCCAAGAACTGAGTACTGACTAAGGTGGGAGCAGTGAAAAGGAATAGAGAGGGAAGACACTATAAGTGGAACCAGGGAAGTGTGGCTTGGGTGTGATTAATAAGTTTACATCTCTAATGAGTCCTTACTATAAACAGCAAGTAGACAAGCAAAGCCAGCAGCAGAAAGTACTCAGGAGCAAAGAGGGTAGAGCTGTGCCTCCCCACATCATCAGCAGCCTGACTGGTTGATGCATGCTGATGGGAACAAGAGATCCAGGATTAGCACTGTTCCTCCTAAGTGGGGCTTTGATTGGGCTGCACAGCAGGATGCATGAAATGGGTAGGGAACAGCATGCACTCTTGCAGAAATCTGGGAGGAGACAGAAAAAATACAATTCTCTTTACTAGCAACAAAACAGCAAAGTCCTGGCAAAAAGGTCTTAATGTGCAGCAAGAAAGTACCTGTGCTTTTAACCTCCTTCCCTGGGATTTTTCTCCACCTGTAGAGATGCTTGGCACCTGCAGTGTGGTTCACAGCCACCTGGCACGCAGAGTAGCCCCAGGGGAAGAGGTATCACAACATGTGCAGGCAGGTCACGGGCTCAGCCCATGGCAAGATAGGGTACTCCTCAGGGCAGGCTGTCCCTCTCTGCAGGATGACAAGGGAAGAAAGTAATTTCAGTCACAGCACTTCTCCCCAGCTGCCACCTTGGAAAGCCTAGCAGGAAACACCAGGACCACGCAGGGCTGGCTACTCAAAAAGCTGAGGAGAGCCAGCACTGCCAAGTCATAAAGTTAAAACAGGACACATACCACAAAGGGAGCCTGCAGACACCAACACTCTGAAATCATACTAGCCTCCTATGGCCATAGCTGCTTCTGGCCATGGGGTCAGGCAGCCTCCTGCAGCCCTGAGGATCTCCAGTGCCAAAGGGGAACCTGAGGCTCCCTCCCTTGGAGTGAGTCAGGTGGGCAATCAGGCAGCAGCACCAAGCACAAACTGCCAGGAAGTCCAGCCAGCCGGGCAAGGAGGTTCACCACCACCAGCAGTCCTTAAAAGAGCCTGGTATTTTACCAAGCATGGCCATTTATCACCCAGTTTTGGATGAGCACATCAAGGAAATCTATTCATATCCTGCAGCAATCCACTCCAGGAGCGGACAGGGTGGACACCCATCTTATGGGAAATGCCTGTGAAAGGCACAGTCATCAGGCACCTATCCTGCAAGCTGCAGGCTTGTCTGGGTCACACAAACACAAGTAACAGAAGCAAACTCAAAGGGAGCTTCCCTACACAGATGAGCTCTCCAGGCTTCAGTAAATGACATCAAAGAGAATCTGGATCAGGGTAGAAAGAGAAGGAAGGACCTTTGGCAGGTTGAGGGACTAATGATCAGAGAAAATGCAGAGCAATTTGGAGCAGCTGTCCTGCGGTATTCAGTAGGATCACAGCATTGCCCATTGCTAAGGATAAATGTGCCAATGAGGCCTCTTAAATCCCACTGCTAGTTTAAAAACAGAAAAACCCAAGCAAACAAAAAAAAAAATCTCAATTAATTTGGGGTTCTTTATAATTTTCTGGTTCCTCATCCTGTGGAGTACATTCAGCTCTCATTTTCAATCTTTTCTCCATCATTACAAAAGAAAAGAGTATGCTTTTCAATATTACATTGTAATGAAAACTGAAATTTCCTCCTTATTCTCTGCTTCAGGATCCATGCCTCTGAGGAAAGCTCAGAGTACTGTCAATTTGTGAGAAAATGGAGAATAGGCAAAACTTGAATTCCAGAGGTGGATAATCATGGGTAAACTCAATGCAGACTTTTTTTTAAAAAATAAACTAGCCAAGACTGCTGAATTATTGTTAAAACAAGATATCAATTTTAAACAGTGAAAAAAAGCCGTATAAACCAATCTATTCAGAGTCTTTGAAGAAAAAGGCTGGGTTACTCAAAGACAGCATGCTCTATGAATAGCTCCAGCCCACTCCACTTTGATTTTCTCTGTTTAAATGCAGAAAAAGTTTCCACTGCTTGTAGCAACCAGCACTGAGTTAGACATCAGGGTGGCCCTCCAATACACCAAATGCCCATGCTTGCTGCTGAAAGGAAAACATGCTCCAGGAAACATTTACAGGAGATCACTTCATGACAGAAATGTGTGTGGTTGTACCCAGCTCGATCACCCGGAAGACTGCGGTGGGATTACCCCCAGCTGCTGTGCTTGCTCTAGATTGCTATCTAGCAACAAAACACTCTCTGAAGTTTGCATCAAGGAACACCCACATGAGAAAGCTGTAAAAGCTGTGCTTCGTGTAACACATGCATTTCTCATAGGGCAATGACACATATATCCAGAAAAACAGTCAAAGCTATAGCTCTGGCTGCTGCCAAGCACCAGAGCCCTGTTGCGAGAGTAGCTAGGGACCACTTCACCCTTGAGGTGCTAACAGGGGGATATCCGCCCCACCCAACATGTACCCAAAATAGGTAGGTATCACAACAAATTCTCTTCCTTCTCCCATACTCTGGTCACAGTGCCCAGTCTCCTGCACCACAGCTGACAAACTGGGTCCAGGTAATCTCCAGCAATCCAGCTAAGCTAACTTTCTGCCTGCTCTGCATTTTTTTGCAGCAGTGCAGAGCAGATGCAATGGAGGTCAGGATCTGGCCCCCCCACATGCATAGTTTTAAAAATTATCATTCAGCAGAAGCTATTGTGAGGAAGAAAAAATGCTAAGCCCAGAGCCCGAGTTATTTCTCTGACCCTGAATGCTTTAAAACATAATCTTTTATTTGGCTGGTTATAGAAAACATGTGGAAAAGCCTTAATTTTTTTGGACTATTTGTCCTGCAACACAAAACAAAAGAAAAATAACTGAACTTTTATTCTGCCTCTCTCTGCTATGCACATCTCTGCACCCACACAAGCTGCTCTCACCTGAATTTTAAGTTCTGAATATACTTGATAACTCTATTTACTCTGCAGAAATACCAACAAGGTCCCAATGAAAGATTAACACCACGATCTACAGGGTGGGGGCAAACAGGCAAGTGCCCTCACGAAAAGTTTATACTCCAAGCAAAATGGGAAGGTTCAAGATAATCAGTTATTAAAAAGGACATGAAAAGTAGCAAGTTCAGGACAGAACTGAACAGCAAAAACCATTCACCTGAGTCCTACTGTATTTAGCAGCAGCAAGCAAATTTTTTCAGTGCTCAACAGTTTTAGAGCCCTTACCCGAGTACAAGACTGAGGAACTAGCTTACAGCACCATTTTGGGGGGAAAAAGCTTTGTTTTCAAAGTTTCAGTTCCAATTCTGACCTAACATCAGGCCCCAAATATGACCTTTCCCCGTTCAAAAAAAAAAAAAGACACAATTACACATTTACCTCCTAGAAAGCTGGCGCATGCTAATGAGCTCAAGCAGCACTAGCAGTGGAGTCAAAAGGTGAAAGACGTATCACACAGGAGGAGCATAGCAAGAGAGTTGCTTGCAAACCTATTTACTGTTTTCCCTACCGTCAGCTGTTATTGCTGTATCCAACCCTCTCCTAAACCTTTCTAAAGGACATAGTACAAAATGAAGGGTTCTCTTCCAAGCATAGCTAGAAGCTTTAAGCCCCTAGCAAGCAGGGCGAATGCAAGCCCACTGCAGCAACACAAGGGGAGGCTCAGACTCCGACCCTTCCCAGCAGGAAGGCTGATACTGTGCCAGTGCAGAGAAAGGGTGCGCACACATTTTCACCCTACTGGCTCAGCTCCAGGGACAGTTATTTCCAGCTGAGGGACCGCATCAAGCAGCAGTAAGAGGTAACCTTTCCAGCCTTTCCATCTGCTCCTGTAGGCAAAATGGCAGTAAAGGTATTTCTAAACATCTCAAAACAGGCAGAGGGTTATGCTGGCTGGGACAGTGATAGCTATTGCCCTAATTCCTTTACCAGGGGTAAATCCCTTAGCTATTCCCTAAGGCCTCTCCTCAGCTAAGCCACCACAAGACCTATAACTCACCTTCTCCTTTTCCCCTATTAACTAACCAGGTAGCCCACACTCCCTTGGCCTATAAGTAAGGGACAAGCCCACTGTTTAAGACACCTGTGCTCTGTAGTCAGTGAAGCAGCTGCCATTCTTAGTGGTTTTGCTAATCAGGCAATCAGTATTGCCCCCGGGCTTGGTGTCTGTGACCCAGCTGCAGGCCTGCTGCCATTCAGCATCTGGCACTTGGCACAGTGGCTGTGCATGACTCAGGCTAGCAGGAGCCTTTGGAGATGCCTACCCCTGATTTATATCTGCAAGTGATTCTTTGTGTTTGGACCATATTGTTGGTGTGCCAGCTACACTGTGAAAATCTGGAGTTAATAAACTCCACTTTCAGATCATGGCAGCTCTTTCCAGGGCGCAGCTTTGTAGCATTGGCGATGCTTGCTCCTGCCCCATCACCTAACATGGCTGCTGATGCATTTCACATTGGAAAAAACCTGTGATCACATACATGAACAACCCTGGGGAAAGCCCAGGTTCACAGCATCTAGTAGCCAGCCTCCCGTTTGCTCCACCTCCTTCTCCCTTTTGGTGTGCAGTCAGAGCTCATGGTCCTGCAGCCCTACTCCTAACCATGAGAAAAGCCTCCTGGTACCTGCAAGTTGGGCTCCCCCTGAGAAAAGAGGAAATTTCAAAAAAGAAAAAAAAAGAAAGACAAAAGATGGAGGTGACCAGATGTCACAAACCCTTGAATCCAGGGGAATCTGAAAAATGTTACCTTAGCTCTAGTAACAGAACTGTTACTGTCCTGGGCAGCATCTTCCTGCAGCAAAGCAGGTCCCTCTGGGAGAGCTGTTCAGCCATGCTGGCTCTGGCGCCCGTGAGGAAACCTGTCTTGGGGCATCTTGTTTTGTGTAGGCCTAAATCTGTTTCAGATCTAGCCTTTAACCTCCATGCCTCACATCTGCAGCTGCAAGACGGAGCAATTCTTTTCCTCACCTCTCCTGCAAGACAGCAAAAGAGCTACATTGAGGGTAACTTCTTCCCCCTACCTTGTACTTACCTGTCTCCTTTCTGATGCACTCCCATGCAGTTGTGGCCCCACTGGTGACACCACACTGTCTTTCTTGCAGGGCTTGCTCCTATGGCCTTTGGAGCGGCTGGGACTTTCCTTGCAACATCATCGGGCTCATGGCCGCCCAGTCCCGCTTTGCTCTGGAGCAAGTTGCATTGGAAACTGCTCAAGGAAGAGCTATTATTTTGCAAAGCAGTGTGTTCATTTATGGAGCTGCATAAATAACAAGACCATCTCTTCCACCTGGGCTACACTCTGCTAAACAGCTGCTGCACCTCTCTCCAGAACTGATGACAATTAATAGTGGGTAAAGTGACTCATGCATTACACTACAGCCTTTCTTCCATGCCAGATTTGTGGCTTGTTTGTGGATTATCAGCCAAAAAGGATGGAAACAACTTCTCAGAATCCCCATAGGACAGGTATGCTTCAGAGCTGGCTACATTTCAGCAGAATGATTCATTTACTCTAAGGCGTGTTTTCGGCTTGTATAAGCTGAATCAACATCAATGGAGCTACATCAGTTTACATCAGCCCAAGAACATGGCTCCATATTTTCATGACATGGAGGTCAGTCCTGAAATGTTTTGAGCAGCCTCTTGATGGTGCAGGATGGATGCCCATGTGGGCATTGAGCCCTGCCTGGGAGGCTGGTTTGCTTTGCATTACTCTGGAGAAGAAATGGGGCAGTACTAGTCCCAGTGAATGACTACATGAGTACTGGAGGAAATGTCCAGCAAACAAAATAAAACACTCTAGGACTGAAACTGGGAGCTGGAGCTGGGGCTGGAGGAGAGCTGCAACAGGCCCAAGAGAGCTTCCGATATGGGCAGTCAGGAGAGTGGGATTGTACCGTTATACTCATCACCAACGTGGGACAGACAGAGGTTGCGAACAGCTTTTCATACCAAGAACTGAAAGGATTAAAGCACTTTTATTCAGACACCCAGAAGGAAATCAGCAAACACAGGATTGCCATGTGCGACTATAACTAATACTTCAATGGCAGTTCTGTGCACAGTGCTGAGCAATGGGTCCTGTGCAGTGCTGGATGCTCAAGGTGAAGGGATGTGTGCAGCCCCTACCCTGTTTGTGCCATACTAATTAAGGTTGATGAGGGCTTACAGCCATCCTCTTTCCCCAGCCCTTTGTGGAGATCTACTCCTGGGCAAACGCCTCTTCCAAAAACTAACTGACAATCATCTCAGACCCAAGGTACAGGCATTAAGAAGCTTGGAAACCAATATGAGATTAGGCAGAGCCACAGAGCGATGCTATATGTTAAATATTGTGGTTGTCTACAGCAACATTCACCCAGGGATAGCAGCACTCTTTGCAAAACAGGGTTGAGCATAAGTAACTCCATCTTACACAAGGAGAATGCGAGCCACAGAGATTAAAGGCTGCCACCATTAAAATAAAAACAAAACCTGCAAATACCATAGGCAGCTTAAGCAAGATTTTGGCAGAATTTGGGCACCTTGGTTGAAAACTGCAATCTGGGAGCTCCATACTCTGGTTCAGCTGCTGCTGAGCCCTGGAGGTGCCTGAACTTGCCTGCTGCCTCCTGGTTCAGCTCCCAGCCTCCATAGGCAGCTGTTAACCCACTCCCAAGCATGTCCAGAGCTGCTCCAGTCCAAACATCTCCACTCCAGCTCACACCTGAGTGCTGCCAGGGTCTGGCATTGCTGCCCGGGGCTGGGGCTGGCAGTGCTGCCCCCATTCCCAGCAGGAACCACCCTGGGAGGTGCAGCAGGGGCACACTGTGACACAGCCTGCAGATGAAACATGGTGATAAGCACTACCACCCCCCAAGAAATGCCTTTTGCTGCAGCAGCACAAGAGGTTGAGCTCTCCAACGGAGCACCCAACCCTACGTGCTACCCCGTGCAGCTCCCATCCTGTATGCTACCTGCCCTGTGGGGCACAAGGAGCTCCCCAACAGCCCTCCCACTCCCCAGCCACCTCACAGGGAGCAAGACACAGCAAGCCCCAGGGCAGTGCGAGAGGGAGAGGAAACATGAGACTGAACCAGTTGGGAAAGGCACCCAGTGGGGGATCGCCTGCCCACAGGCAGTTCCCAGGAAGCAAGCGGGGCCTTGCCCTTCACCCCAGGCATGTGGCTTGGCTGGCGCACCACAGCAGCCTTGGCGCCTGGCAGGGAATGCCAAGCGTTCAGCGGCTACAAGGCCTTTCTTGGATCAAGGCCGAAGCATTCTCCAGCAGACCACACAGCATGGCAGACCCTTCAGTTACCTTAAAGCCACCATCCACAGCTGTGAATATATACAGCAAGAACCATGTTTCCCTCCTTCACAGATGCTTCACAGTGTTGCAGTGTCTTGGACAATGGTAGCAGGCATTGTCCAGCCACCTCCATACCCCACGAGGATGCCAGGGCAACATAGGCTGGGGTTGGCTGTGTCCTTTGCCATTTTTTCAGCATAACCAAAGCTTGAAGCAGAGCTTTGTTTCAGAAATCGTACGCCCATTTTCCCTCCTCTCCTCCTGTTCTGGGAACAGGGTAGTTTCAGACAAGTAACAAACATAATAAGTGCCTGTGGTAAATAAGTCCTGAACCCTAGCTCCCCCCATGCTGTAATCCTCTGCAGTATTCTCAAACACAATCAACAGCCTGGCCTACAGCTTATTTACCCGCTTCCAAAATTCTTAGTCTGACAAATAACAATGCATTAATCACTGTCAGACTGTGATCTTTTGTTTCTGCTCCTCTGCAGGCATCTGTCAGAATCACAAAAGATTAATTATCACACCAGCCTGGATTCAGAAATGCATCCTGTAGACGCACTCTTCGTCACATGCTTTGTGGCCCCTTCAGCAAACATTGCCATCTGTAGAAAAATTTACCTGTTCTTCCACTCTTTCATTCATCCCTCATATTTCTAGCTCTGGGGCTGGACATCTGCTCCCTCTTGCCCAAGCATCAGTCCTTTTTCAGCCTCACAAGCAGCACTAAAAGAGGCAACCACCAAAATCCCACTGTCCATGTCGCCAACAAAGATGTTAAACAGCACCAGTCCCAATACCAACCCCTGAGGAACACCGCTTGTTACTGCTGTCCACTTGGACATCAAGCTGTTGACCACAACTCTTTGAGTGTGACCATCCAGCCAATTCCTTATCCACTGAGTGGTCCATCCATCAAATCCATGTCTCTCCAAATTAGACACAAGGACGTTGTGCATGACAGTGTCAAATGCTTTGCATTTGCAATTGAGAGGATGAATGAGTTCACTAGGACAGAGGGAAGAACCAGGAGAGCATCTTTCTGGGTGAAGGGGGACATTTCAGTAGATGCTTGGATCACACAAGTCTTCTCTCCATTTAACATGTCCCAGGTGCCAGAGTTACTTCAGTTCTTGTTCCCCTCTCTATAGTAAAGGCCTGAGAAGCAGGAATACACAAAAACAAGCAGTAAACGAAATCAAGTATTTGTATATGCACAGCAGTTTCATTCTAATAGCCTTTGAGCACGTGGGCACAGCCAACACAATGCAATCATAGTGCCACTGATGTAACATATGTTGAAAATGTAACCCAATACAAGAGTATCTTTTTCCTGTTGGGACATTTAGCTTATACATCCTTCCCAGAAACAAATCTAAAGCAAGAAGAGTTCTTGCTCCCAAAACTGGAATTCTCTAAGTGTTACACTGCCAAAGATTTAAACGTTCAGTTTAGACTAAGAAATTGCGTCCCATAAGAACTCCAGAAGTTCCTATAATTCCAGCATTGTGATGGATCCCCACATCTGCTGGCCTTCAAACCTTGCTCCAGCCAGAGATTCCCAGCCTACCATGCTACTCATAAACCTCCAAGAAGGTGGCTGAGTCTTCTTAGAGCTTCACTTCTCATATATTTATGAATTTTAATTGATTTGACTGGTTCCAGCTGCCAGCTGACACTGCAGAAAGGACAGAGCTAGACCAACCCACCCTTCTACCTCCCCACTGGCAAGTCTATCTGTGGCCCTGTGCAGTGCCAGAAATAAACTGCTTTTCTTGGAGAAACACACCAGCACATGTTGGGCTCTCTACGGAGGGCACAGCAGCCTCAAAGACAGTCATTTTAACTTGGATTTCGAAGTCCTCACCAAGGGGTTTTAGAGGGCTGGAAATGCTTCTGGGAATGGTGCTGAGGGGGCAAGAGGAGAGAGTTAAAAAATAAGATTTGTCTCCCCTTCTCATGCTTGGAAAGCAGTCCTTCAGGGTCTGCCTACTCCCTTCCATCACATTTCTTCTTCTAGCTGGAAGATCACAGCCTCACAAATGCAGTGCTGAGAATATTTTAAATGACTCATTAATGTTTGCATACATATGCCAGATGCTTTCTTTTTAAATAAACAAACAAACATAAACCTCAAACACCCTCTGAAAGATGGAATATTTTTCCTACAGTGAAGGCCAGAGGGGTTGCTTGTGCAGGACAGTGGAAGAAGGTTCCCCCCACTCCCCACAATCCTACTTTATAAACATTTCTCCTCCCTTCCTTGTCCCTCCTTCCCCTGCCACACAGGCCATCCAGACTTTGGGGAGGGGTGGAGGTACTGAGAAATGTCACAGCTGCTTATTTCCTCCTGCAGTACCTGAGGAAGGGATTTGGGAGGACAACAGCTGAACATAGCTGATGGGACCCTGCATTAATGCAGCATTTGATGGGCATTCATCAGAGCATCTGCCCATGCAGGAATGCCCAGCTGAAAGAGGCAGTACTTGAGGTCACCACAGAGGGTTTTTTCAATAATTTATGGCTGAAGCTTCCTAAGCTACTTAGGTGCTGTTGTTAATTTTGTCCCAATCCCTTTTTCTTCCAATATTTCACTTAACTCACTGGAAATTAAGCACTGTGATTTCCCAGTCCTGGAAGTCTTCAGCTTTGCTACATAGTTTCCACGTTCTTTACATCACCAAAATGGCAGTGTTACACAAGGGATACCTGAAATAAACAGTAAGTGCACAGAAATGGACCATGACAGAGTCTGAAGTCAAAAAGGTCAGATCCAAAATTGCAGAGAAGGAGATAAGAGTCAGAAGTGGTCTCTCTGCTCCACAAGCTTTACTCCCATGTGTCAGCTCTTACAGGCGAAGGAAATGCCCACTGTTCCACGTACACACAGCATCTTTCTTGTGGGGAACTGTTCATACATGCTGAACTGATTCTACATCAGCAATCACCATAAAATTTTATATTAAAAAAGTGAAGTGTATATTCTTTTTGTGTCTTGTGCAAAGAAAGCAAGACGAATTCAGGTGAGTGCTCCATAAGATGTGACTAGCATATGTTTCTTCTGAAGTCCTCTAATCAGAAGTAGTAGTGTATTCACTCTTTTCCCCTAAGACTTGGAAATCACATTTTAGTGCCTGCCACAGGACTGTCAGGATCAGCATTTCAAGCAGCAATTCAGCCTTTATCAACATTCAACAGCATTGTAAGTCAGGAATAATTAATGTAATACTAACATAGAGTTATCAAGAAAGGTAAGACTGTAAGCATTCAACATCAGATTCATTTAGTATTTACTGCAATAATGTGATCAGCAGGAAGTCATTTAACATAAATGTCAGTGTCAATGGGATGTCTCAGGGCAGTCAAGAGCAGCTCGGAGGTGTGCCCCTCTCTGTACATACCACCCTCGAGCTCTCCAGAGCTCTTTCGTGCACTCCTTGGAGGGTCATCTTGGAAAGTTGCTTCCTGTATCTGTGTCAAAACAAAGACCAAAGAAATATTTCTGTAAAACCCCAAAACACTTTGCCATGATATATACCAGATGAATATAGAGCTACACTATATAGATAGATAATAGATAGAGTATATATAGAAATGACAGATGAGATTCTATAGGAATGATAGATAAGTCTATAGAGCCATATTTTTGTTTTTATACACACATACATATGTGAAAGGATACATAAAATCAAATTCATACATCCATTCAGTAGAACAGGGCAATACCTTGTGGCTTTTACAGAAACTTTCTTGGCTTTCAGTGGACACATCAGACAGTATAATGGGTACTATGCTTAGCTACAGCAATATACCTATAGATATATATAAAAAAATACATAAATTGATATAAATTCAGTCCACACAGAGGAAGACAACTAAGCTACTTTTCTTAACATCTGGAAAGAATTTGCTGTCTTTCAGGACAACCAGGTATAAGTTCAGCACTTTGGGGGCCCAATTCCTGCACTTCTGTTCCCTCTATCTCCAGGGCTACTCCAGTACAGCCGAAAGGATAAGGAGCTTGGCCAAAGGGTTTGTCTGAGCAGGGTTGCAATAAATGTCTAGTGGGATTTTCAAACACGCCAAGGCTGCTACCTTATGCTGACATTAGCAGGAGTGAGGTGCCCAGGCATGCTGGAAAATCTCTGTAGCTACTTAAGTCTCACTTGTAACAGCAGGGTGCATGTGACTGAGTGCCTGGAGCCAGGACCCCACCAAATTTCAGTGGAACTGAGACACCTGGATCCAATAAGTTCCAGCAAAACCCTGCACCAGTGAGTACTCCTAGTGCTGCAGAACAGGACCACATGCCCCAGGTTGTACCATGCTGCAGCATGGTTGCTTCCACTGAGCTCACTTTTCCCCTAGTTGCCACAATTGCTCTGAAACTGGGGTACAAAGAACAGGGAACAATGAACGTGCACATAGAAGCACCAAACCTTTGCTTAGCAAGATAAGCCCCAAAGGCCAGATTCTGCACCATCAATCACAGAGCTGATGTAAGCAGCATGCAGGGGAGCGGTTGAAGGATCAAGACTGGCTCAAGAGAGAAGACACCTCTAACACTGTCCTAACAGCCTGAAGCAGTGGTGAGAGCATCTACTATAACCTCCTTCCTATGTATGGGGCTTTAACTGTGTCAAACATGTCTTGAACGAACACCACATCTGTCTTTAAAACAAAGAGCTTTTCCTACAAGTAAAATAAAGTTAACAATCTGCTGCTTGGAATTATGTCTAGATATGCAGTTTCAACACACTGCCTCTTTCTGGGGCCTGCAAAGAAGTTTCATTGCAACAGAGACATTTCTGCGTGAGAAATGCAGGGATGATCCTCACTGCAGGGATGGGAGCAGGCAAGCCAGCCTGCTGCAGCTTAAGACAGCACACTCCCACTGAATCCAAGTCCCACCACTTCTTAGCGAGTGCCATGCTTGTTTGACTGTGTACAGACCAAGTGCTATAGAAAAATGTAAATATTTTTTATGGCCTGGCCTGCTTAAAAGCCTAGGAGGATAGCTGGCTAAGTGGAAAGGAATGCTGTGCACACACAGCAGAACAAATTTAATGAAAGACAGAACCCAGAAGTATTCTTTAACACAGAGATGGAGTGCTTCGCATTGTTAAACAGTGGTTGTTTAGTACACCACAAAGAGAGCATTAAAGTCTAGATAACACAATTAATAATGAACTCTCCAACACAAAGTACTGTCACCATCAGCATGACTTCACTCTTCTCATGCACAGAATACAGGCTGGCTTTACAGAGCTATTCGCCCGTCTCGTCTTGCTTCTGAGAAACCAGCCAAGTGCCCAGTTCACTCCATACTGATGGAGGGTTACAGCTGAGACGGAGCCAGACTCCTCTTGGAGGTGTACAGGGGAAGGACAAGGGGCAAATGTGCACAAGATGAAGATGGAAAAATTCACTTAGATGTTAGGAAAAGTGCTTTCACCACGAGGGTGGTCAAACATTGGAGTGAGATGTGCAGAGAGGTGGTGGGACCCCTGTTTTTGGACACACTCAAACAGCAACGAAACATGGCCCTGAGCAACTTGATCCAGTTGGACCTGTGTTGAGCAGGGGTTGGAGTAGGGACATGCAGAGACTCCTGCCAGCCTCTGTTATCCTGTCATTCTTTGGTTAACCCAAAAGGGCACTTTTGAACAAGGTATTTGTCACTATTTCTTTTCTTGCATGCCTCCTGTATCAGTATATCCACATCAACTGGCTGTGGCAGATACCAGATCCACTGTACTGGCTGGCCAAGCTTCCAGCCAAGTGACACCTAGGAAATATATGACTTGAATTGGCTTGAACTCAGGTACAAGTTACTTTAAATACCAGCTTCATCTTTGTCAAATCTAGAAGTCTACAGAATAGACCGAAATTTGGTGCTCACAAAGCAAAGACCAGGAGACAATGACAGTTCAGATTCCTGGCACAGAAGATGCAAAGGGTGTGCTACAGAAGATAAGACTACTCTGTCACTACTGTTAGGATTGCTTTTACCAGCACTGAGCCAAGGGAATCACACCAACTATGATGGATCACTTCTGCTTGCCTTGCACATCCTTTCCAGACAAGACCCCCTCCTGCACGCACTCCAGCCACTAACAGCTGAGTCCTGAAGGGGACATGGGAGAAAATATGGTGGGTTTAGCTCCAAGAAGTCAGCTTTCTGACTACTTTCCTAGGCCCAGGCAGCTGCAGACATTGGAGAGCAGCAGTTTGATGTCAGGGTGTAAAACAGCTCAGCAGCGCTGCCTAGAAATCACCCCTCACAGCCCAATGTGCCCAGCCTCGTTGTGCAGGGTGCTCCTGCTGACCTCCACTCACGTGGCGAACATGATAGCTTGAATACCCATCTAACAACCAAAAAAACACCCTTCATAAAGTCAATGAAAACCTTGAGCTGAGGTCCCCAAGCTGTCACCACTGAGAGTCTCCAGTGACTGCCGGTTACACCTCTCAAAGTTGCCTCTCTCAGCGCAACTCTTAATAGAGACCCTCCCTGGTGAGAAGTACAGCACTCAGCTGTTAGCTACTGTTAGGACAGCAGAAGAATCACTGCTTGCCAACAAGACACTTCAGCAGCAAGATCATGGGTAGCCAGTACCACCATCAGCTGACAAAAAAAATCAAAGGCAGCCTAGATCTCCCTCGCCCCGCTCTGTCTTTCAACATGATGTTCAAATCAGCTCTGAAAGTCATAACTTACATTTATGTTATATCTCCTTGTTTTTTCATATGTTACCACCCCAGCTATGCACAGCCTTTGGCATGGGGATCACCCATTCAACTCCCATGGCTACATCTGAGAGCACTGTATGCTGGGATGCAGCTTTAGTGAGGCCAAGAAAGCTATGCAAGGTGTAAAAACTCTTGGAAGAGAGCCTAGATGCAACACCGAAGAAAAGGTAAGAGAGGTAAGCCCTGCACAAAAGCTTGGCAGCATCCTAATGCACTTAATTTCTTTAGATACATTTATTTAATTGTATCTTTTCATATCATCAGTGCTTATGAAGTTCAAGTTTAACCCAGGGGAAAAAAGAAAGACTTATGTGGATGGATAAAGGCCCATCTCAAATAGTAAAGCCATTTTTACAACTAAACATTAAAACTATTTCAAGTTGTTTCTTCAAATATAAATACTATAATTATGTAAGGTTATTTCTCCCCATTTAACAAGTCCCTGGTCTTGTCTGCATGCTTGGAAAAAAAGTGAGTAGACAAAGTTTAGCTGGGCCACGATGAAAGCACAAACAACTTGAGGCCTGTGCCAGCTTAATTTAAATTGCAGGGTGCAAGGTCTCCAGCTGCAGGGGCACAGCAGCCCAGCTGCTTGCCTCGATGACTGCAGCCACTGGGAGACTCCTCCCCAGGCTTTAAGTCCAAAACTGTGCTGCTGGAGCAAGTCCTCAGGACATTTTCCCCTTGACTGTGGGGCTCGCACTGATTTGTTGCTCCCTGACGAAGAGCCCCATCCTTCATTCCTGGGAGACAGCTCATATTATCCCTCCAGGTGCCTTGCTGCCTTTTGCCCTTACAGCCACTGCTCCCCTCCACCTGGACCCTTCTCTGCCCCAAGGCACCAGGAGAAGCTGATCCTTTCCCCTTCATTATCATCAGCAGCCTCTTTGCTCGCTAAGTAGGGATTTGAATTTGTCTGGCTCCTGGATGCTTTTGGTGCATCTTTACATGGTCTGAATTAAGAAAGGCTTCTGAGAGCTGAATACAGCTGCAGCAACCAGCAAGCAACCTGTGAAGGGGCCCATGGTCATGTAGTTGCCTGACTAGGGACCATTTCCCTTGGGCTTTTTATGTGGCCTCACTCTCTTTTTCCTGCTGTTTCTGGCTTCAGTTACAGCCATATGTGAACAATGCACTCTGTGTGCATGTTTCCCATTTAGTGCACAGGCTTGTAAAACATTTTTAATATGTGATTTACAAGGGTTCTGGCTTGGACTGAAATTGTTCCCCTCACAAGCTGAGCAAGGGTGGACTGGCTGAAGGTGTTTATGGAGGGCAAGGTGGGAGCTGACAGGCAGGGTTGAAGGCTCTCAGGTCACTGGCAGATCCAGCATTCACCACTACAGCCTATGAGAAGTGATAAGAAAACAACACCATTCCTCCCTCAGCTGGCATTAGTCCCAGAAAAGCATCCCCATTTCCAAAAGTGACATCTTTTGGGGATAAGCAATGTTTAGGCTTGGTCAAAAGCAGAAGCAACCAAAAGCCACTGTAGTGTTTGAGCCAAATCTGTTTGTGACCTTTTCTTTCCCCAGAAAATTGCAAAAAAATACTACTAGAAACATAGAAGGAATGGAGAAAACAATGGCATTTTGGTTAAACTGAATAGTACAGAACAACAACACTGGATGATTTTATAATAGAAATATATTCTAAATGAGAATTCTCATGAAAAGCAACATGTAATTCAGAAGCATCAGGCAGCCCAGTTTGTTATCATTCAAGGTCCCTAAATGATCTTTCCAAATGATCAAGGAACTACATTAGACACAATATCCTACCCAAATTGCAATTCCTTACTCAACTTCAACGAAGTTTCAAGTGGAAAAGATAATACAAACTTATTGTCCTAAAAAACTGCCACCACATGCAACTAAAGCAGTAGGGGAACGAGGCAGCACTGTACTATGCATCTGATCAGCAGATGCAGTGTTCAAGTCTCCCTTGCAGTGATACACATTATGAAATGGAAGACTGCTATGACTTGATTTTATATACATATATTACAAGATGATGAAATCTCCACTTCAAGTGCTGAAAAAACCACACTTAATCACATCTTTGAGGATTCTTTACAGAGTTGTTGCTACAGCGTAAGTCCAGAGAAATGTTCCAGAGCTCTCTAGAAAGCCTAGCTAAGATGATTTCTCCACAGGTTGAAGCACACAAGACAAGTGCAGAAATCTGAAAGGCTCCCCAGATACTGCTTTATAAAGAGTCATTGGGGGAGGATGGGTATCTTACAATAATCATAAATATATAGGGTTTTTTTTCCTTCAGAAACACCTTGGCCCTGCTAGCAGCAGCTCAAGGATCCCGAATTTGATCCCTGTTTTGAACCGCTTTATACCACAATTCCATCAGCTGCTAAAGCAAGTCAGCGCTAAGTGATGCTTAAGAGGCATTTAGGCAGTGCCCGAAAGTGCAGGTCTCATGGCACCAGGTGGGATGTGCCTGCTGGGCTCTCCCCCCAGGAGACACATGTGATCATGGCCAGGGGATCACGGCTCCCACCTGCTTCCCTGTTCCCAGCCATGCTGGGACCAGAGCGATGATTTGTATTAATGGAAGGAGGGGGCTGCTCTGCACAAGCAGCAGCAGTGCCGGGGCCAAATCCTGCCCTGCTCCCAGGAGCAGGTGAAAACCCCAGGCGGGAGACAAGCTGCTGAGCCCACTTGCTTTCTGTGTGAGGTCTCAAATCACCTCTACCTGGAACTGTTGTATTTCTCAACTGCACCCATCTGCAGTGACTAAACTGATGGAAGGCTCCTCAAGACACTTAGGAAAGAAAAAGGTTGTCCAACTGTTACCCAAATCCTTTGAGTTCTGAGGGTAGAAAGGATTTGGGGTGGAAGCTGTGGGATTGCATGATTCTGAGCTTAAAGTTGCATCAGACAGGACACTCTCAGCACTGCAAATGTGCTTTGGCACACCAAAAGTGTACGGAGAGATGCCAGAAATAGCTTGGAGGTCTCACTTTGCACTTTTTTTTGCATAAAGGTTTTCCTTTAGTTCAGCCATTTCATCTGTCTCTCATGTCTATTTGCTGAAGCAGCTTTTTCTTTTTTTTTTTTTTTTTTTTTTATTTATTTCCCAATACCAATTCCTGGGAACCACAAAGGGCGAGGCAGCCCACAGCTTTCAAAAGAATGACATTTTTCTTGGCATATTGATTACCAATACTGCCACTGCACTCCACATGCAAAAACAGGTTTCTAAGAATGCCAGGACTCTTAAATAAAACACTATAGCTCAATAGACTTATATTTTCTAGCTACCTTTGAAAAAATCCATGCAAAAGTTCTTCCTTGCTCCCCTCCTGCTTTTCTCTTCTCCAGATCCAAATGTCAACATTAGAATTTAAAACCTCCACAAAACATGTTACCATGAGTTTTGCTGCTCTCTTAAATGAGTTTTTCAACCACACACTGGCAGTAGCCTAAATATTCAGTGATAGCTTTGCAAAAGGATAGGGAAGAAGCCTTTTTTTTCTTATCTCTACATAAATATTTTTGCTTAAAACTGGCCAACAGCTTGAACAAGAGATGATGGCACATAAAATGATGTAAATAAGTGTAGCTCATATCAATTAACCATAGGAGCAGAGAGAGGAAATAAGAGAGTCTCTATGTGCATATGTGCACAGGCAATAATATAGTAAACAATTTCATTGCAGAAGGAAAGTCTAGTAACCTAGCACCTGGAGGCGTCCAAAGTGAAGTCACCTGTGCAAACATTATTTGCCCTCCCTGCACATTTACCTTATGCTAGAGCCTTACATTTCATAATCACATGCAATTTTTTTCATCCCTGATAATTCAATGCTTAGCAGAGGTGGCACTAACTGAATAAAAAGTTATTCAACATTTGATCCTTATCACTCAGTTTACTGGCTCATGCCTTATGTACTGCACATGAACTTATGGTTCCAGTGCTTCTCTGAACACAGAACTATTCATTTTCCATATAGACCTCAGTGAGATGCCTACCCTTATGTACTGTGCATGAACTTATGGTTCCAGTGCTTCTCTGAACACAGAACTATTCATTTTCCATATAGACCTCACTGAGATGCCTACCCTATAGATCCTGACTGCTTGCAAGATTTAATGACTGTAACCATGCAACTCCTTGGTGAAACAAAGGAATGGTACTTCTTATTTAGGAGACGTGGAAGCGGCCATAGAGACAGTCAGAAGTGCCCTTTTATTTCAGTGCCTAATTTGGGATTTTTAGAGGCTGACTCTTCAGCGGCAACTGCATCCAGTAATGCTTCCTAGTGCCTTCACCCTGCCTTGCCAGGGAGGGAAGGGTCAGTGATGCCTTTGCCTGGTGATGAGAAGGCTATTTTCTCTCAGGAGGTGACACTATCGATGCCCATGCATGGTCTGGGCTGCACCCAGCTTTCTACCTCCCCAGCATATTCCTGCCCCTGTTACCATGGCATACGGAAGAGCTGGGGGGGAAACCGACTGCGCTTGCACTCCAGGCTCTGCCTTGGCTGCCAGTTCATTAATGGGCAAAATTCAAAATGCTAATCCCAATCCACAAAATCACCAGTGCACTGGGGTCAATTAGCTCTGCAGCTGCCTTGCCCTGGATGCCCCACTGTGACACATGCTTAGAAAATGTTTGCCAGCCCCTGCCACAGATTTCCTGGGAGCAGGAGAATAAGCTCCTTTGCCTTCAGACTTGACTTCAGCTGAACTGAATTGCCTTTAGAGAGCCCTGGAAGAGCCGGCTCATCTCCAAAGCTACTGAAATTAGGAGTCCCATATTTTTTCCCCATTAATTTTAAGTCATGCCCCAACATGGCTCTACATTTTCCCTTTGCCATAAAGTCGAATTTCTTATGACGGCATTTTAGGTAGGAGTTCAGTTAGGATGGAGCAGGCTGTGCTGTTCCCAAGTTGGCAGGAAACAACAGTCCCTAGACATTAACATGATGGACATGTCGACACAGAGAAATGTATGGTACCAATTAAGACAGTATCAACAATTATGCAGAACACAGTTGAGTGGATTAATTTGTTGCCTGGAGTAAAGGCTGCCAGTATGAAGCTGGCTGTCAAGAGACACACTTTCATCTTGTGTGCTGCATTGTGCCAAATACTATGAAGCCCATGTGCACTAAGGATGATCACTGGGTTTTCTTTTTCCACCGGCAATCCTGAAGCAGGGAAGGAGCAACCACTTAATGTCTCTACGTGCTGCCTCCTTCCTTCTCTGTTAAAAAACAAAACAAAACAAAACCCCAACACCCCCAAAAAAACTTGGAAAAAATCCCCAAATGGCCATTATTCCCAAAACACTAAAATAAGAACTACAAAGTAACTGGGAAAAGATGGTTCTTTTCTTGCTTAAAAAGGTTTTCTTTTGCTGAGGGCTGACATGTGTTGTCAAACACACTTTTTCCCAGTTCTCTAAGCAGAGAGAAGAAAAATGGTTAAGTCATGTGTGTGACTTTTTTTCCAGCTTGCTATTTTTATGCTGACCAGAAGGATGCTTACACACTGTCCCGTCTCTTGCTTCCCACCCATTCTTTGCCAAGGAAGGTGCAAGACTACCTCTAGTGAGTTGTGGCTAAGTTCTCCAGCCTTGCCAAGTACCTTCCAGAGGCTTGGTAAAATACCTTAATTCTAGAGGGGCTGTAAGAACAAGCAGCTGATTTTCTCTAAAAACCTTATGTTTGTAAAATGCTACGTAGGTCTATGGCTGTCAGAGTATTAAACAGCAAAGAAAGAACTAGGACTTGTAAATAATCACTTGCTGCATTAATGACCAGCAGCATTTGAATTCCTGCTAAAGCTTTGTACCAGCTGTGCTTTGTCCCAAAATCCAATTAAAAAAAAATCTGCTTATGCTTGTTCCTACAATATGAATAATATTAAACTACCCTTCATAAACTCTGCTGTTGCTTACAGAGCATA
The DNA here is from genome assembly GCF_929443795.1 of Astur gentilis. Taxonomy (NCBI): domain Eukaryota; kingdom Metazoa; phylum Chordata; class Aves; order Accipitriformes; family Accipitridae; genus Astur; species Astur gentilis. Next base: position 20,716,198 of record NC_064884.1, read on the forward strand.
TGGTCCCACATCAGGCTCTCATTTCTCCATATTTAGCCTTGTTAAACTACAGCATGCCTACCTGAGATATAAATTACCTTGAGGCTTGGAGTAATGCCATCCTGAGTAAGGAAACTATTCATAACACTGCACTCCTTAATTTAACGCAGGCAAAAGTCCCCTGCCCACTTACAACACAGCACACGCTGATCACAGTCGTTGATGGAGAAATCCAGTTTTAATCCAACATTCCCAGTAAACACATTGTTCTCTGAACAGCAGAGCCATAAAATCTGGTTTTCTGGAAGTTTATATCTTATATGCCTTACTCCCCCACCCATTACATTTGAATAATATTTGCAGTTTGGCAATATTCTTATCACAAAACCTTCCAGCTCATTCCTATTATCTTTATTCCTACTACTACCCCTTGGGTAAAGAACCTAGAATCTGCAGGGTCCTAGAAACTACCTCCTCCTCAGACCAGATATGGGTCTGCCCTTTCTTAGGGACCACACTCCCATGGGCCTTTCCTACTCTGACACTGATTTTCAGGAAAAAAATATTTTTCAGACCTTTCCCTCTTGGCCAAATTTGATCAAAACTGCTCAAAACTTACCAAAGCTTTTTAGGGTAAAGAATGGATGGACAGTATAAGAAATCAGACTAACAATTCATATCTGCTACATGTAAGTAATTCATATCTGCACTCTTATCTGCTACATGTAAGTGCAAAGGGGAAGTCTGAAGGTGTTTCTGTCTAATTAGCAATTATTTTCTGATATTCCACAGATAACACAGGGCACTTAACAGGATACTGAGCCTTCAGAGAGGCACTTCATGCTTCCCACCACTGTCTCAACCACTGCACTAAGGAATGGGAAGGAATCTTTGAAGCTACTTCCAACACCTCCACCAAACTAACGTATTTCTGGGCCCAAGTGCTTTGCCCCATTTTTCTAACTTAGGGCTCATTTTAATTCATTTCAAGAGCCCTGTGCCCAGGGTTGTTTCTTCCCTGTGCTCAGGGATTTGCATAGACGCAACATTCACCAAATGATAAGATAAAATCTCGACAGGCACTTCCTGGAAAGTTATTTCTGCAGCCAGCAATCCTCAGCCCACTGCCAGGCACACCATCTCCCTGGCAAACACCACCCTAGATCTGTGCTGGATGGGTGATTTCCCCCTTCAATGGAGAGGAAAGATGAGGCAGTTCTCAAAGCACACAAGTGCATGCTCCCCCTTTGATGGCTTCCCCCTGGAAAGGAGCTCCTCCCAGCACACAGCAGCTCTTCATGTCTGTGCAGTTCCCCCAAAGCACACAGATGCCTCCTGCCCTCCAGCGTGGCCACAGCTTCCAAGCTGCACTGCCCCAAGGCTCCTTCTTATCTGCTATTTCCAGATGCCTCTGACACAGCCTAAGGGGCTAGCAGTAATGCCAAGGAGAACTGAAGAAGGTCAAAACAGGGCAGGAAAAATTGTATCCATTCTGATGTGGCCAAATATGTATTTTTTCTTCAATTAAACTTCTAAACATCTACATCATTAAGAATTTTGATGAGGAAAAAAAATGTATTCCCTCTTCTTTTTCCTCCTGTTGGCAACTGCAATAAAACCATTTCCTCCTAAATATCTTTTCACTACCCCTTTTTTCCTTTTCTATAATTTTCTTTATTTTTTTACTATTTTTGAGCTTTCCCAATGTGAAATGTTTTCAGAAACAGCAAGATAATAAAACATCCACAAGACAATAAAAAAGATGCGATGGGAAAAATAACTGCAAGACTTCATTTAGCCTTTTAGACTTAGTAGCACAAGAAAAGGAGGACAAATATAGCAAACTTAAAATTCTGAACTATCTAAGTATCATCTCCCTTTAAAAAAAAACCTGAAGTTTTTCTCTGAAAAAGTACTTCTCAATACATGGAGATGGGTATCTTCTGAAAGATAAGTCAGGTTTTGGTGAAGCCTCATTTTTTCTGCAGGAAACATTTCACCTAGGAGGAAAAAAAAGCCAGCTCATTGTAATGAAAATTTAGTCATCATCATCGCATGATCAGTGATTAAGAGGAGCATGATGCCATGTAGACTGTTTCCCTACCAAGTTAGGATAGAGAGGAGCTTCAGGAGGCCTTGGGTGATGGGAGAAGATACAGGACAGTGTGTGGTGTAACAGCAAGGACAGTTATTCGCCTGCACTGCTGGAATGGTCATGAGCTTCCCACCCTCCCACGAGGAAGATGAGGGTAGAGCCCACATGGAGCCTATGCCATTTGGGGGAGTGGAAATAAAAGACAGCAAAACAATCCAATTCCAGCCTGCTCTTAAAGAAATGACTCAGCCATTCAAATATACTAAAATATTAAACATTGTTTAGGTATTGAAGTACTTGAAAATTAAATGTTTTCTTCACAAGGACTGAAAAGTGTGAGCTCAAAAGCAATGGCAATCCTCCTGCGAAGCTGCCTCAAGGACAGCTCCTGAGACACTTCACCCTAGTCTGCTCTGAGAATTTCTTTAAGATGGAAGATTGCTGGACAGGCCTCTCCTGGTATCCCTCTCTTAGTTGCTATGTTCAAGACAATGTGACAGAAGGTTGGCACAGAAGGCTGGGAAGGACTGCTAGTTCATATGCATCTCTTCTACTAGCAGTGAGACTAAAGGGATTTCCTCCTGACAGCAAAACTGCCTTTTCTCCCCCAAAGACACAGAGCTTGCTGGAGGAAATGCATAGATACATTGCATCTGCAGCTACACATATGCAGAGGGAAACCACCTTTCCATACACAAGTCTTCCTGAGTAGCACACAGCAGCAAGCCCAGGCCGGGTCCTGAGAACAGTTCTCTCCCACGTCCTCCCCTCTGGGAGCACTCATCTTCAGACTGTGCTTCCCAAGTCAAAATCTGCAAATACATGGCGCTCTCTAGTGTCTTTGCTCTGCTCGGGAGAAACACAAGTATCCCAAGGCACTGACATCATTTTGGACAGCATGGTACAAACATCCAGGTGGAGGGATGCCCAAGGCCTGCTATTAATTAGGATGAGTTTGCCAGCATATCTGTTTGATTGAACCTTCTAGGGGAAGCCACTCCAACTATCTTACTGTGGCACCCACCAGCAGTGCAATGCCTACCAGAGCAATCATTTAAACAAAACCAGGTTTTTAAGCCACATTCCTGATGGACAGAACTATTCCAGAAAAGTTTCTGATCCAGGATTAGGTCCCTGCAGAACCTGAGCGTGATCCCATCAGCTCCCAAAACGGCCATCAGCAATGTGTAACACAGGTTGTAATTTCAGGGTGCAAGCTCAGAGGAGAAATCCTCATGGAGGATCTGGCTCAGAGATGGCACCAGGGAGGGCTTGGCAAGCCACAGCACAAGTGGTACAAGGGCAGGCACAGGGCAAGCTGAGGGCTCCTTTGGGACCTGCAGGTACCATTAGCCATGCAGAACAGCTTAACTCCTGCCGAGCAGCCTTGATAGAAACACCAGTCCTTCCCTTATGTCTTGTCTCTTCCCATCACTGCTTCACTGGGTGAGGAGGTGAGGGCAGAGCATATTTCTAGCTGTTGAAGGTGAGCGCAATCCAAAATGGCAACTGCTTTGATTTGTTCTTAAATGGCTTGCTGGTGCCTTTATTACTGCATTTTCTACTCTGTTACGGTGCCTCTCTTTCTCCTGTGCTTCTCTGAGGCTGACAATTCATGACAGAAATACAGCACATCCCACAGACTCATAGCCTCAGGTCCAACTGTGTTTGCCTAAATGACAAGATCGATGTGGCAATCAGCTAGAGAACATATGAGATTCCCCCCTCTCCCCCTCTTTTTCTCTCTCTCCCCTTTCATATACATTTCACATTAAATCAGCATCTAAAGGGAGGAGGCTCCTCTAGTGCTAGGAGAACATATTTTCTTCGAGCTTGCAACACTGGCTGGTGATAGGTGGAAATACGCTTGCACTGTGTAATTGATTTGATGTGTGCCATGTTTTGGTGGGATAAACACCACCCCCTGGACTCTCTGCATTCCAGCATCTCCAGCCTAAGCTCCTTGTTAAAGCATGTTGGGAGCCCATCAAAGACACTGAGTAGTTTTGACGTGAAGATAAATGCTCTTATCTTCAGCTTCCAACATCGCTTCTCTGAATAAGCACTCTTGACAGTTTTTGCTGTTTAAACTGCTCTTCAGCTAGGGATGGGAATAGGGGGAAACTGTTTTAACCCACCTTATTTCAGCAAGCTTCTCTGCTGGGAGAATAAGCCGGCCTTGTCACCAAACCAGATGACTTCCACTGGGACACACCACCACAATTCACAGGGAACAAAATAAGGCCCCATCCAGGCAACGCACTTAAGCACCTGAATAAACATGCAGCTTAAGCTTATCTGTTGCTTTATGGGCTTAGCATGTCCCAGATGGACATGCATCTCCAGAACCTCAAGTATAATTGCAATACACCAGCAAAACTACACATCTAAATAGTACTGTGCTGCTGAGGAACTTTATTATATTACAACCAGGCAAATGCTAAAATATAAGGAAGTATCTTTTAGGAGGCCAGTGCAAGAACCAGGAAGAAAACTTGGTCCTCCAAGTCCTCCACCTCTTGCTGTAGCACACTGTCCCTTGGCTCAGCTCTCATCACCGAATATAGAAGTGAAAATCCTGGTTTGTGTTTTCCATCTCCCCCACTGGAAGGCTGACTACAGACCACAAACCTGATCATTAAGGCATGGCTCGGCTGGAGCCCAGGGAAAGCCCCACTGATTTGAATGGATCTCGGATTTCACTCTCTGCTTCTCTATACAGGGATTAAATAAATATTCTCCTGCTAGAAAAATACCACACATGCCTGCCTGGGTTCAATGCGATATTTAAAGATACAGAAAAGTTGCAATAATTTCTAGTGGTATGGCCGGGGGTGAGTTTTAGGGCCAAAACAATATTTCAGGCACTGTAAATCCAGTTCATGTGTCTTTAACACAACGGAAGAGACTTTGACAGGAAACACGAAAAAGAGACATTAAAGAAAAAATCTAGGAGAATAAATTGCCAGAAGAAATAACACAAAATGCCTTAAGTGTATCAGGAGGGAGATGCCTAGAGAAACAGTAGGTCTCTGACAAACCCAGCAAGCAGAGGGAGCAATCAAACACAGAGGTTGCAACCAAGCCAAACAATGTCTTTGCAATCAGTGCTCACACTGGAGTATGGCTGGGGTTAGAAAAAGGCAGAAGAAATAGCTATTCTGGAGGTTGCTGTCTATGCTAAGATACTACCCAACATGCAGGAATAAAATAAATAAATAAAAGCAGTACTGGAAAAACCTCAAGATACCCCATTGAAACTAATCAGCTGGACTGACAGCAGCTTTCTAAATGCACTGGCCAATGAAGTAACAGAACTCCTGACAAGAATATGGAACTCATCTTCACACAGCTGTCACTGCAGAGGGACCCAAATTACACCCATCCTTTAGAAGAGGGCCAAGATCATTGTGAGATGAGCCCAATAATGATAAAATTCCCAACTTAAGAAAAACAGCTGAGAGATTGTAAAGGTTAATCTGTAAGATCAAATGGGAAAACAATGTGAATTTTCTATGTGACCTTTACATATGATTGTGTCTAGCTGCTGAAAAAAGCGATGCTCCAAATGACCATCTATAGAAGCCTTTGGGGATCACAAGCAATGGAGACATGCTCCTTAGTAGAGGTTGAGAACCTGCCAAATTTACTAGCTTTCTCTGAAGACTGTAGACTATAGATACGTTGGAAACACTGAGCAGAAGACTGTTTTTCTAGTTTCAAGCTTAGAAAAACAAGTGTTGAGTAATTTCTTAATTAAACTGTTTAATAGTCAACTTTTATTTCCCCCTCTCCTCTTACAAGTTACATGATCAGAGAGAAAAATTTACCAACTTTCTCATGGAGCAAAATTTTAAGCAACTGCTTTATCTCTTGTTTTTTAAAGCGCACATTGCTCAGACTTCATGTTTCAGGCCGCCAACACATAAAATTTACCAGAAAATTTCCCTTGGGCTACAAAGAGTAAGAACAAACTCCAAAAAGCAAAAATAAAACCACTGATTTTGATTCTTGGCTTCTCACCACGAGGTTGAGGAAGTCCCCCACCAGTTCCCAAAGAACAGAGGAAGTATCCTTTCAAAGTGGCTTTGCAATGTCGGTATGGACACACTGCTATGGGGCGGATTTTTGCAAATCCACACGTGGACAAACAAGCAGATCAAAGTGAGCAGGATTGCTTGAGTTACCCATGGACTTTTTCGCTGGTGTCTGGTCTAAATTATTTCTATGTGTATGTCTCTGTGTGCTCTCTACTATCAGCATCCGTAAGTAGCGCAGCTGCATCAGGACTGCACCTACAACACCCCGTGGCATGGCATAAAGAGGGGAGCCTTGGGGATTGATTTGACATGATCTGCTACAGTCCTAGGACTTTTTATCTAAATAACTTTTACCAGCGATGTGGCTTGTATCAGTTGCGGGTCACAAACATGACTAAGCAAAGCAGTGCACTAATTACTGGTGGATCTTGGTCTCATAACACAAGCTGGTTACCATCAGGAGAACTCCTACATGACTTCAACCTGGTCCACCAGGAAGGAAACCACTCTGAGCACACTGGTGGTGTGCGTAAGGGATTACCACAAAAGCACAAAGATTGATCACAGGTAAGGAACCCCTCCAGTATACATTAACATAGAGGCATACCATGTACAGCACTGCCAGCTGTGCCACACTGAGAACCATATGCTTGTGCTGTCTCAGGTATCTTCTGCAAGCAAGTATCGAGCTGCATCGGCATAGCATATTAGTCCCTTTATTCCACCACTATTTGATTATAACCCATTGCCATAATTAAGATGAATAATACTGGGAGGAGAAAGTGGAACTGCATTTGTGATCAATGAGTATTCTAAATTCAGCAATGATTCTAAAGGCCTCAGTGCCTTGGTAAAACCCAATAAAAACTTCCATTTCAGAAGGTGGAGGCACTCTGAAAACCTGCTCTTTTTAATGCATCTCTACTTGGGAGCCCCAAAGCAGCTGGATCACTAGCCATTTTCCATATGCTGGGCCAATATGTGCCTGTGCAATAGAGCACTGCAGTTCCCAGAAAGCAGTATGTGAAATTAATCAGCCCAAATATCAGCCAACACTGATGAACTGAATAGCACTTAAATTTGATGAAAACTCTGACTGAAAATTCAGGTGTAGTTAGCAAAGGATTTTTAAATGACAATTTATCTGGAGTGTCCTGGACTAGAAAAGTGCTTACACATAGACAAAAAGAGGCAGGCAGCAAGGGGCAAAGAACAAGTAAACAAATCTGTTGGAATAAAAATTCTACTTCAGCTAAAGTCTACATCTTGACATACTGCCCATGTCAAAGTGAGACAAGTTGAGGCACAAAGGGATCAGGGTGAAGCCTTTGCTGCTATCCAGACTCATGGTCATTATCCTTTCTGCAGCATTCCTACATGAAAAGTATTCCCCAGCCTAGACTCAGCAAAGCTCTTAAGCACATGCTGAACCCAGTTAAATCAAGACTGGACGAGAAACAAGCTCTTACTGCATCAGGAGTTACAAAGCTCACTACAGAAGTGCCTAGTGAAGTTGCATGGCTTGTTTCATGTGAAAGGTTAAAGCTCTTCCTTACATGAAAAAAATAAACCACATCTTTAACCCACTTCAGCAGAGTGCCCAGTGCTGTCAGGACCTTGATCACACACAGGACTGAAAATACAGCTACACTAATTGTCTACTTTTAGCAAAAATAAGTCAACTTATTTTATTATTCCAATAAAGGAATTACAGCTTTTTACCCATTGCACTCCAACTCTAGTTCATGAGCTTTCTCCCCCAAATAATGTGGCATTTTAAAGTTTAGTTTAACTTGGCACTTCTTCTCTCTCCTTTGAAAGGCATACAGCAAAAAGCTGCTCTAAAATATTTGTCCAGCAGAAGTTCACTCTCACAGAGTAAAGAACCACTGCGAACAGAATGGAAATAACTGAAGGATAAATTGTTCAGTTGATTAACTCCACCCTTCACCAGGATGAGATTTTGGGACATAATGGCTGGAATAAGCCCTGTCAGTCCAGGCTCTGAGGCTGCAATTCTCCCTCCTGGCAATGCAGAATGCACCCTCGGCATGAGGCTGCTTTAAGGCAGCTTTGTGTACATCTAATCTACGGCTGCCAGATCCTAGGCCCAGTCGCCCATGCAAGCTGGGTCAATCTGTAAGCTCTTCTGTGCCATGTCTACTGCCAACAGACGTTCCCACAAGCAAGGGTCAGCGGGATTCAAGAATAATCTCAACATGTCAGCTTCTCCCAGGACAGACTGCTGAGACGGGACTGTCTAGCAATTTTTTTCAGTTTCTCTTAAACTAGAACTCCTTGAGGCAAGGCTGAAATGTCAAGTTGGAGGTCCCGAAAGCTTTAAGACTAATTTGGAAACTCAAACAGCTATCCCAGATCTGATGTTAAAGGCTCTCCACATCTGATAACTGAGACTTTTATAATAAACAACCTTTATGAGGACTGCTTGAATTCACCTCTAGGATTCTTTGGTCTTACAGCTTTGTAGAAAAATCATCTCCTTTATACTATAACACACTCAGAAATCCACTTTCAGCATAGGAACAAATACTGACTTATACTCCTTCTGTCTCAAGTAGCTGCTTGCCTTTTTTATAAACAAATTCACCTGCAGTAACTATTAAGCAGTAACAAGTCTCCTAGGGAATGTTATGTTATGTATGCACATGATACATGCTAGTGTGTTTTAGGAAAGGGATGCGGAGTTTGGAGATTAGGGGATAATAAAATGAAGAGAAATAACTCCTCATCTAATTTTTCAAAGGAAAAGACCACTCTGAAAAAAATGCGGATAGACTCCAGCCTTATAGGAATTTCTTTCCACTCTGCATTTGGCATCAAGTTCTTTCTGACTTCTTTACTCAGGCATATTTTCCTTCAGGGAAAATACATTACAGTTAGAACACTACCCAGGATTTCATAATATGTATTTACGAAGTTAATCATACTCATGTATCTCAAGGCATCTGTTAATCTGGGCTGGTAAATTCCTAATTATCCTTGCAGGACAGCAATATCAATCCTGAGTCCTAGTACAGTGGGTTGCCACATTTAACGTTCAAGGAAAGAACATGTTCTTCAGGTGTGATCAATGAGGGCTATCTGATACCGCAGTGGGCAATTTGCAGTGTACACCAAAACTATTCTAGCGTATTCATCTCCTAAATCTTTTCCCATCTCTGCCTGTTAGCTTTCCTCTCAAGGAAATCAGGGGAGACGTACTGTGATAAACATCTAGCATAAACAGACATGGATCTGTTCAGTAAGATTTGTTTTACTTACAGAAGAGCAGAGGAGGGAACATGCAATACAGAAATGAAAAGGTAGCTGCAGAAGGAAGCAGTTAAGTAGCTGCATGTGCATGGCGGGTAGGATGAGAAGCAAAGGACTAACTGAAAAAAGCATGACTTAGGCTAGGTATTAGGACTGCATTTCATAATGATACAGTCAGTTGATCACCAGGATAGGTTTGCCCAGGAAGGCTGAATAGTCTTTGTCATTGGAGAGGTGTGGTTTGGACATGGTTGGCCTGGCTTTGGGACAGGAGGATGACGTTCCCTCAGGGCCTTGCTGATTTACACGGAGGATTTTAGGCAAGTCACAGATCTGCCATGTTACACCAGACAAGACCTAGTGGATATTCATGATTTTTTAAAAGCAAAAGTGACTAGCTGAATAGAAATCAACTAGTCAAGTTGACTTCATTGATTTCCACCTCCCATTTTAATTACTTCTTACTGCTCATCATGGCAAAGTACATAATTTGTCACACTGTTAACACAAAGCCTACAGCACCTCAGCACAGGTCTTCCCTCTCAACTAAACTGCTGCAACTCAGTGATGTTACAGAGGTAAAAAAGTCTGGCCCAAGCTGTGCTAAATGCAAATGAAAGGAGAAAGAAATCACAGTGCAGAGGCACTTCACAGCAGGCTCTAGCTTTTCTCATGGGTACCTCTGGTTGTCTTTTAAACATGTATAAACATAGTATGTATTTGCCTCTTGATATGGATGCTGAAGTTTAAAAACAACACTTCACTTGCACAGTGAACTCAGTTCATTTCTAATTAGAGCTGCTGCACCAGCATTAATGTTTTAAAACAGAGTTGCAATAAATCCTGCAGCTGTAAATTCAATATTTCATAAGGGCAGGTGAGACCTTGTAGACAGAGTCTGGGGGAAAAATTTGCTCTTGAGTCCTGTAATAAAGCATTTCAGGGAAAAAAGAGGACAAGCAAGCAAGCTGGGTTTGATCCTTCAATCCTGCCTCCTCCACCATGAATGGGAACAATGCAGCATGCTGGAAAGGAATTCCTTGATTTTAAGCAACATCATTATAGTAAAAATCCCTTTAGACTTTCTCCAGTCTTAATCACCAGTTTATAGATTCTGGTTATATGAAAAACTTCATCTTCAAATGACAAGTAGAAATTTTACATTTCAATGACAGCAGACTGGAGAGTTGTTCAAAATGACCATTCATACTATGACAGCAACCAGTATCACAGCCAAGACTGAGGTATAACGGCACAAGTACCCACAAATAAGAAGCCCCTGCCTTAAATAATTGAAAATGTAATAAAGAAAGAATTAAGTGCTCTTTGGAACTTTGGAGAGTCACTACACTTCTTACTACTTGATGAAAACCTGAGCCAAGTTTGCTTTGTTTGGAAACACAGCAAAGAGTGTGAAGCTAACAGATTACAAACAAAAATAAATATGGAGCCAAATCTGCATCCCAACAGAGAAATACCATAGAACGCAGTGGTGCTGCACTAACATCCCCAAAAGCATAACCCATGATGTTTGAAGCTAAAGGCCTTGAACCAGAACTCTGCTTCTATGCCTTAATCTTAGGCAGTAAGACTTGTGGGATTTCCAGTCATTCTCACAATCCTTTACTCTCACAAGGAAGAAGTGTTGGCCTAGACAGGAAGAACGGATAAAGGAAACACTGATGCTGACCTGACAACACAACATGTACCTTTACATTCAGCAAAGCTTTAAAGCAGAGGGAGAGTTTGCTCTTGTTTGGAAATCTAAATTTAGGGACCCAAATGCATATCAGAGAATCCAAATATCTGGCCTCAATTTAGGGCACTGCTGCAGCTCCCACTGAAGCTGCATTGATGTTTTGACAAACTTACACTTTTGAAATTAGGCATTTATGTAACTGCCCAAATAGAAATTTAGAAACTAAAAATAAAAACCCCAACCCTGAGATTAGTTTCTTAACTAAACAACAGTCCTCTTCCTAGTGGCTTTTTTTTTTTTTTTCTTTTTCTAAATGATCAAATTACTAATGTTACCCCATATCACTCAGGGTTTCGGCTTGAACTAATTGCAAAGGATGTGCAAAACAGCTATTACAGGGAACTGTCAGCAGCATGCAATAACAAAATAAACCCTGCCTTTGCATGGGTTTATCATAACACTCATGCATGCCACCTTGGAGTTAAATTTTTAAATACAGTGCCATCTTTGGATTCTGCAATAAAAAGAAAAAGCACCAACGCTCTCGGGGCCCAGATCCCAGGAAGCATTTTGCAAAGTTACACTGAGTACAGGTAAAGCATCTGGTGTAATGCCCAGGGAACACAAACAGCCCAACTATCTGGGAGAGCTTGGATCCACAAAACAACCTCTGGGAGAGCTTAGATCTCTGTAAAGTGTTCAGTTTTCAAACAGCTGGACACCTTGATTTAGCAGAACAACTAGACTCTACCAGTAATCAGAGGAGGACAGACACACGCAGCAAGCACATTACTCCTTCCCATGAACAGCCTTCTGCGGGAACCCACCACAGACATGAAGCCTCTCTAACTAGTTTGGATTGTATAAATAATATTTAGACACCTCAATTACCACAGAAAAGACTACCTCGCCCACCTATGCAAGCAAAGATGGGACCAAGACTAAAGCCATCAGATCCTCTGCCACAAAGATCCTCCCACACATACTCCCCGCAAACTGCAGAGGTCTGCAAAGCGACTCTAGAGCCAAAGCAGGATTCTCAGTGCACACTTCTGCACAAAGAGAACAGTGCAGCTATTCCAACCACACACCAGACAAACACTATTTGCTGAGAATTACTGAGAGCCCCCACCACATTCCTGAGTACCTCCTGAAAGTACAAGTCTCAAGCCTCAATAAGCCTCAAGTCCAGCTCAGATCTGCAGGCATGACTGGGGCAGAATTTATCCCCAACAAGGTCTGGAAGCAAAGGAAGAACATAATTTTGCTGACAAAACTTGGCATCGGCAAAATAAAAAAAGGTAACCAGCCTGTTTGCAGTGTTATAACATGGCATTCGCTCACTATTCCAAATCCACCTTTTGAAAGTAAGGGGTCTTTTGCACTTGCCAGGTCATGCAGAGAGTCCTTTAAGGGCACATCAAGGATCTTCACAGAAGTGAGAATCTGGCTCAAAATCTATCTATTCACAGTAATCTCCTTGTATATCACAAAAAATCTGGAGTACTTTTGCAACTACAAATTGTAAAACTTGTTTAAGAGCTCTGCCAGCCTTGAGAGTTTCCCAACATGTTTGACAAAACTACAAATTAACAAAATAAAACAAGCTAGTGACTGGTTCTAACTAAATGCCAAGTACAGCAAGAAGAAAATCAATCCACAGGAGCAAGTAATAGCCCCTTTTTTTTTCTTCCTGCTGTCTTTATGCTTAAGACTAAAATAGCCAAGATATATTTAACCCATGGAATGACTGCAGCAATATGTAATACTTGAAACAGGGACCTGGGATAAGTCTCATCATCAACAATAATTGTTTACCAGACACAAATATCCTGTAGGTGTTAAATGAACACCAGGGACTAGTGTACATGTGACACAGAGAAAAGATTGTCCTGGGGTATTGGAAGCCAGGAGCACAGCTGTGAAATTGCTCTGGCAGACACTGTCACAGCTAATAACATGATCCTTTCAAACACACACATTAGAGTCTTCATGGCATTTGTAATTTGTTGAAACTCCCAATCCGTCACTTCATTCTGAGGACACGAGGAGAAAGTAAGCCTGTACTCTGCTTGCCTGCACATACCTCGGCTCACCAGCACTTTTTACATGCTTTACAGCACTTCTGCTAAAACGCTGGGCAGGTATTAAGGGGCAAGCAAGGAGGAGAGTGAGTTCTGTTGCTTGCACACTTATGGCTACATAAGAGACAGCAGCACAGGCATGCCAGGGAAAATTGCATTTGTGAGATTCCTCAACTGCATACTCAGAAATATAGCAATTGTGATTCAAGTGCAAAGATAAACCACTGGCACCATTTAAATAAATTCTGTGTTTCTTAAATGCCAACTGTAAAAAAACTGCCGATATTTAATTTCGTTAGATATACTGCATCTGGTGTTTATGGCTTAGTGCTGTTGCCAGAGAGCCCCAGGAGCTTCGGTCTGGGAGGCAAGCCAGTGTCTACCAACTTAGTTGGACTACTGTGGATACACAAAGATCCAATATTCCTCTGATTTAAAGCTTTCAGGAAGATTTTCAGAAACTTTTGTTTTATTTATAGCTAGCATGTGTGGAGAGAAATAAAACAGTCATTTAATATGCTGTGCAATTATGGGCCTGTTTCTTCCAGTTTCACATTTCAGTAGCTTATTTAGAAGCACAGAGAATTGGTTATTTCTACCTTAACCATTCATATGTGGATAGACACAAAAAAATCCAGTAATGGAATGCCTTTCCATTAAAAAAGGAAAAGGCCAAATACAGTTTTGTCACAAAATCTGGACACTTACACTATTTGTACAGATGGTCATTGTAACTGTTACAGTCACATAACAGTTAAATATTTTTTCTTCTTCCACTTCTTATGGCACAGATTTATATCCTTCTGTTACAGAAAGCACTGACTTGTCAATGAAGATGCTCTGGTGTTCTGATCCTTGAAGTTTTAAGATTCTCTTCTGCTTGAAACTGAAATAAGTGCTCTCCAACCCTCCCTACAGAAAATCAGAAGAATTCTGTTCATTACATTGACAAAAAAATTGTATGCCTCAGTCTAAAGAAAATTAAACAGAATTAGTAAAATAAAGTGTGTTTATATATTCCATCTTCAGGGAATATTTTAAGCATAGACAAAAATATTAAACAAAAGTGTGCACAATTTTATTTCGTGGGGACATGTAGGATCTTGGCCATTTGCTGAAAATGTAAGGCTGCCAAGTATCACAGATTCACAGCTTGAGTGTGGAAATTGAGTTCACATGGCAAATCCATGCATTTCTTGTGGTGTCTGCATTCCACCATCCTTTCCTTTACCTACTACTCAGTTTTACACTTAATTGACTGCTAAGCTGGATTGCCTCACAGTTTTTTAATAAGGAGAGCCCAATTTTGCAAAGTCCCACTGACTGTCACAGAGCTGCTGGCAGAATACCTGGCTGTATGCTTGAAAGGTTTTCAGAATTGGGGAACATAAGAAAACCAAAGTGTTTGGGAGATCAGGGCCCCCACTCAAACCCACTGGCATCAGGAAAAGGCATAACATTGTGCAGTTCAGGCAAAATTCTTCCATTCTTTCATTCTGAAAAAGTAATCAAAAGGAAAATCCTTAAAGGCTGAACTTTTACAGGCCACCGGATTATACTATGAAAAAACCCTGAGACTTCCGTGAATATCTGACTTAATCAAAACCCTGGCATACTTTTAATTCATATAAACCCGTTCCTTGTGTCTAATTAGCTGAGAGTATGGGACTAGTGTTTCCCTAACTTAAAGAGTGGTTAACCAGATCCGGACCAAGGCAACAATAGTTAAACAAGGTTTCAGGCAATCTCATTAGAAATCTTGCACAGATTCATCATCTTGCCACTGTCTATAGCAGAGAACTTTATGGTGAGATTTGCTAGATAGTGCAAGAGTCACCATTATAGTTGTTGAGCCTGACAGGAAATACATTTCTAGCACCTAAGAGTAATTAGCAAGATAACAAATATAGACTGCACTTTTTAAAGTTCAGAAACCTCTCTAACATTAATGCTGTTTTTCATAATGCTTCCTCAAATCTAAAAGTGATCTTTAAACTCTTCTGTTATTTATGAGGTAGGTAGCCAATTATCAGGCATCCACTCACAGATTTTTATCATTGAAACTGCAGCATACCTCTAGTGCCTTCACAGCTAGAGCTTTGAGGTCCACATCTGGCTAGGACACAACACGACATGTATGTCTATGACTGCAGCTTGTGTTGCTTTACTCACCCCCAAACAGGCTAGCTAGCGCAGGCATCACAGTCACTACGCTGGTTATGTGGGAGCCTCACAGTTCAAGATAGTCAGGTCAAAAAACCTGAAAAATACTCTGACTTTTTACCTTTACTAAATTATTTGCTTGTAGAGCTGTCTTGCTGGCAAGCCTGAGCTACCTAGTTCAAAGATAGACCAGGTAGCATTGCTGAGTCACTGCTGTACAGACACATCTTGTATGACAAAAGCTATATCACCTCTTTTCTTTTACCTTACATTTTGATACTTTGTAAGGAGTATTTTTCACTGGATGACTTATCTGTCTGCTTATGTCCAGGATGTGCTGAATTATGTGCCTTTTTCTGTAATGTGCCTGTTTCAACACAAACTGCATACAGCATTTCACAGGACTCAACTTTTCTTGTTCTGTCTTATCTGTAAAATAGGGATAACCCTTACCTGTGTTTAAAATGTTATTTTCTGGAGTACTTAAACAGCAAAGCCCGCTGCCCTCCCTGCCTCTAAGGGGACATTGCACAGCATCCCTTGAAATTCTGGGATATCTTTAATTCCTTTTCCCTTCCCATCTGTTGCCATTATTTTAAAATAATTTCCTCTTCATTTCTTCTGAAGGTCTTCGTTTTTTTTTTAATTCAGATTTCTGCTGGCATACCCGTGTTTGGAAAAGTTCTTTGAAAAGTATCTGTTGTCAATACCACATCAGTCATCAGCTCAAAAGCCAAATGGATTTCTCAGAACTCCTGCTTGTTTAGCCATCTTTCTCTGTAGTTCTCCCAGTGGGACAGAATGAAATTAAATTTAAACTAGGCTTTAAATTATTTAGTCAGAGATAATTGAGTTTGGAAAGTCATACTGGAGAATGATCACCCAGGGAAGTAGGTAAACATGATTTTGGGAGAGGAGGGGGGGGTAGGAGAAAGGAGTTGATGTGTCATATCAGGTACAGTAAAATCACAAATGTTATCAGTTCTTATACTAAAAGGCACAAGCAGCTCTTTCATCCTGATCGTGCAGAAAATTATTTCCTGCGCACATAAGAACGGCATCCTTTCTCCTCAGAGGGAATCAGGCCCTAAGGGTGCTGAAAAACCTGGTGAACAGATTACCTCATTTTTAGGGGGACTAAATTTTCCAAATAAAAGAAGCAGCAGAACTTGTATTTACATTATTAACTTTGCATAATGTCATGAGGGTGTCCTATAAGGGACAAAAGCTAACTATAATAAAACAGCTGTGCTAATCTCACTGCTGCTTTTAACTCAACAGTGACACGGACAGGCTTCCTTGAGGAAAAGGTATTTTCTAGTTTAGCCATATCTGAATCTTCATAAAGCAAGGATCATTCATATACACCTTAAGTACTAAAATAGATCTGTTAATATCCATCCTTATTTTACTCCCCTGTCTCTCCAGCCACCATCGAGCACTGTCATTCCCCTGGATTTATCCTGACAGAAGCAGAACAGTCCTGCAACTGCTTTCCTTGGACAAGTATTTCATAATTACCTTTTCAGAACAACCCAAACCCTGCCCTAACAGACTGGAAAAAAATCTACTCTGACTGATTAGAAAGGAACCAAGACGATGTAGGAGCTGAGGAAAGACACTGGGGCTGGCACACACCAGCACCTCTGAGGCAAAAGGATGCTGTTTTGAGCAACTCTCACACGCTGGGCTCACTGCCGACTGTGCCATGAATGGCTTGGGGTGACCTGCCTACTGGGTGCTGCTTTTTCATTTTCCAGGGACGACAAGACAGTCCCAATAGGGCAGGAAAGCACCACGCTTGCGCAGTGACTGTGACAAGCAAAAAAGTTCTCCTGCATCCACACACATAGACATCACAGAAGTAAGCGGGAACGTACCTCTATGTGCGTGTAAGCGCACACCAAGGCAGCAGTGACCACTCTCGCGCACATAGCACAAGTAAACATGCTTTTACATCATACCAGAAAACATAAATTTCTGGGATGGGTATCTCTCCCAGAAACCTCCACTGTAACACTGTGCCCGGGTCAGAGGCACCGCTCTTCTCTCCCCAGTGCCGGGAGAGGCCTCGCACTGTCCCGCACCCCTGAGGCAACCAACGCCCCGGCCCACGACTGACGGGAACTCGTCAGCGCCTCCACCTCCCCACCGCGCCTGCGCGCCCCCGCCTCGTCGCCACAGCAACGGGGGACCGCGGCGCCCCAGCATGTCGCTGCCCGAGCCCCTGAGGAGGCAGCTGGGGTCCTTCAGCCGCACCGTCTTCACCGACACGCACCGCAGCCCACAGTACCCGGGCGATCGCGGAGGTAAAGCGCAGCGCCTCGCCGGGCGGCGCTCCGCTCCAGCAACAAAAATGGCGGCGGCGGCGGGGGGGAGCTTCCCGGGAATGAAGATGGCGGCGTCAGCCGTCGCCTGGCGGCCGCTGGGGTGAGGCCTCGCGCTGACGGCCCTGCCCGCCCCGGGGAAGTGCCGTGAGGGCTGTGTTCTCCCAGCGGCGGGGCTGCCTCGGCTCTCTCCCCGATTCCCCCAGGCAGACCCGTGCCATCTGCAAGGGGTAAGCCGCCTCGCTCCCCGCCCCCGCCGGGCAGGAAGGCTGAGATCCCCGTCGCTGTCCTCCAGATCAAGGGGGGTCCTGGGAGAGGGCCTCAGAGTAACCCTGGCAACACAGGTACCGGCCCGGCGGTGAAAAGCAGAGGTGCCGTTTAGACGAGGTCTGGTGTCATTTCAGTCGCGTAGTGGGGCTTCGTGGATGCTGTCTGGGGTAAAACTACAGCAGCTGCGCTATGACCCTGCGCTTCCCATGCCGCGGTGTTGCAGGCTTAAGACGGGCTTAAAATATGAAACGGGGAACTGTCTTGATTTAAAAGCAGGTATGGAGAACGCTCTACACCCGCCTTTACAGCTTAGTAAGCAAGCTTGCATAAAATACTGCAGTTAACATTGTTACTCACACCCTGGGCACTCTGCCTGTGCCCTAATAAAAAGTAGAAGTGATTTATGGAGAACACAGAGCAAATAAAAGACCTGAGCTGTTGTTTTATGCTCAGTAGTCCTGCACAGTTAGGACACCAGGTACTTAAAGCATGAAGAGGTGTACTAAGCTAGAGTTAGGCAGCAAAAACTCAAGCTTGCAATATGCCAGCTTTCTCTTTATTTTTCCGGCTCTATTGTAATGACTGATAACTGTTCCTTCATCATATTGCCAGTGAAACTTGCAGGCCAACATGCCCCCTTTTCATACCTTTAGAGTAGCCATGAAAATAGTCTCTCTACATAGAAAGGCTGTATTCATTTCAACTGATAAATCCATTCCAAGCTGGTAAAATTAATCAAAAAGTCATTCTTATTTCAAGACAGGAGTACTCAGTTTCTTTGTGTAGGTATACTGCTAAGTTACTAATTCTTCATATCATTTATCAAAACCAAAATATTTTTCTTAACTCCAGGAATAGCTTCTATTTTTAGTAATTTTTTTTCTGTTTCCCATTATGAAAACTCCTATGTGAATATCCAGCCCACTGAAACCAGTTGCAAATGTACCTAAGCACTAACTTCTGGGAGATCAGTATTTCAAAAATTAAGTTTACACATACATACCTTAGTGAGTTGCTCTAGCATAAAAAATTGGCCATTGCAATACTCTCTGGCTTTTCCATAAATTTTAGCCATCCCAGAAAATAAGCATTAGTTCAATTTAGGGATAAAGATGAATTAGAATTGGCTTATATTGCTAAACATTCATCCAAAACAGAGTTTTAAAACTTGAGCAGAACTTAGAAATACCAATGTATATCAATGAAACCGTTAACATACCTAAAACATTGTCATCACAATTGAAATTAGAGCTCTTGGCTTCTCTGTTTTTAAGTAACATGGCCACGTACCACTAAGTTTTCATCCAATACATACAGGGCATAAACATAGTTACCTGTAATTGGATGCTCATGGTTTTTTGGAAGATAAAACAGTGTTTTAGAATTTTATCTCAGCGCCCTCCAAAGTCCTCCTGGTGTTTAAGAGCTTTGTGCATTAGGACAGCTGGGACAATATTAGGTAGATGGTAAAACTGATTTTGAGGTACCTATAGATTTTCATTCCTTCGCAGGTGTAAGAAAGTGTTGATGCTTAAAAATGGGATTATTAAATATATATGTATATTCGTTGTCTTGCACCTTCTATTTCGGTATAAGAAATCCCTGCCCCTCACACCCTACCCTTAAGGTCTCTCCCAGTTCTGTTCCCAAATCCTCCTCCCTTCCCATCTAGTCTAGTAGCTACCATGAATACTTCTGCAACTGGCATAAAGACTTCTGGAACAGAGTGTACCAGGCTGCATGTGGCTGGACTGGAAAAAGGGATGCCAGACTGAGATGGAACAAAGACAGGTATGAGAGTCATTGGAAGATATGGAAAGAGAAGGCAGTGTCAGAAGAGAGGTGGTTCTGAGGCTGGAAGGAAGACAATGTGACTGTTGAGACTCATTTTCACTCGAATGTCACCACTGTGACAGACAGGGGCACAGGTCTTGAATACAAATCAGCAGGTCACAATGAATACTTCCTAAACTTGCTCAGGTAGTACTAAGTGAAGATGTGCCTACAGACTTCATTTGGGGAAAACATGAGAAAGGAGACCGTTGGTAATTGAAGTATAGTGAATACAGTGTCAGTTAACTAGAATATGACAATAAAATGTCACCCATTAAAAATGAATTATTCCCTTAGAATGCCCTTTTAATTTTTCCTTGTTTTAAGTCTAATCTTGTAGGCCTATTATAAAATCCTAAATGTAGAACTTATCACCTGCATGTTAGGAGTTCAGTATTTGCTTTTCTCTACATTGTATGAATGCATTTTGTTCTCTCCAGACTTTAAAGCATAAGTTTTAGTTTGACACGTATTTGAAATTGTTAGCTCTTAAGAACTAGAAGAATTACTGACTTCTTGCAACATTGCTTCCATCCAAATGTCTATTTAAATAAAGCTTGACAATGAAGAGTGGGCAATGCAAACCTGCTCTCTAGCAGTAAGTCCTTAGTCAGGAGAATCACCTACAAAATAACAATAATCCAGCATGTACTCATTTAAACTTTGGCCATCGTCTTAGGAACAGCAGTGAAATAACCACTTTACTTTTCTGCAGTGTCAATGTACAGCACTACTGGAGCTAAGCCATCAGTCAGAGATTGTGGAGTAAGCAATAAGCCACCAGGTGATTAACAATCAGACACTCAACTTGAATATTTGACTAAGTGATAAAAATTCTGTGTCCTGTGAACTGAAAGTTGCATTAGATTCCAGGAAATGGTGTAACTCAAGATAGGGTAAGAAGTTTTCCTCTGGATATATAAAAATATTTTTCTTAACAGTTAATTTGAATGGGAAGAGTGTTAATGCCCTGCTTGAAGCTCAGATGTAACAGTATCTTTCTGTCATGTTTATGGAAGTATGAGACAAACTAGGAATAATAGACTTTTCTCTGTCTACAGGTAATGAAATAGTTTCCAGTTTACCACTGCAGATGTCCCTCTATTTCAATGTTTATTTTTTCCCATTTTGGTGGCTCAGCACAGTTGTCATGCTCCATCTGAAGGTGAGTCCTGAAGGAATGTGATGGTTTGCAAATGTAATATATTTCTGATCAAACACCTCCTAGTACTGGCATAGAGGTCACTGGAGTTAGAGATTATTAGGTTTATTTGGGAATTCCTTGAAACTGGATGTTCAAGACTATTTGAAAACCAGTACAACACTGTCAACTTACAGTAGCATACAGTGTCTTCATTTAATCACAAACAGCATGTTAAGAAACAGCACAGCAAAACTTTTACTCTCTTCTTCCCTCTAGTATCCAGTCTTGTCAGATTACTACAAGTTCATCCTGGTCACAATCATGATCCTAGCCTCTCTAATAGAGGTCATTCGACTCTACCTGGGATACATGGGCAATCTGCAGGAGAAGGTATGTTACCACATGTATGTATTAATTTGTGCAGGAGATGTTTTTGGAGTTTAACATAAAGTGGTCTACCAGTTCATCTAAGAGATTTAAGTTGAGGGGATGGTTATTTCTCTTAAGTTACAGTCTGCATCTTCTATTCCCTTGGCATCGGATTCCACTTAATTTTGTTCATTCCAAGAAGTTTTTCCTCAGAAGAGAGCACTTTCACTCCCCAAAATTGTTTTGTCAGGAAAAAAAGTATGGTTAAAAACACAGTCTATGGAAACGTTACCTGACTTTTGCCATTTTACATTATGTGGTGGCTTTTGAAAGATTAAAAAAAATTAAATGTGTTTTTCTCCACAAAATTTTGGATTTTTTCATCTCCAACTGCCAGTTAATAGGTGATGTCTCCCTGTTATAGGTCCCTGAGCTGGCTGGGTTTTGGCTTCTGAGTCTCCTCCTGCAGTTGCCTATAATTCTCTTCTTGCTATTCAATGAAGGTCTGAAAATTCAGCCACTGGAGCGAGCAGTCCATATCATCTTTGCCCTCTTCCTCACCTTCCAAGTCATTGCAGCCTTTGTCACGTTGAAAAGAATGGTGAACGAACTGGCAACTCGCTTCCGCCTTAATGAATTTGACTGGCTGGAGGAACATCCTGTGACTGATTTTTACAGCCTGGGTAAAGAAGAAAGAGTAGTCTCCATGGCTGGTAGGAGCCCCAGTGCTGGCTGGAAATCACACACTGAGGGCCTGAGAAGCTAACAGAGGCAGGCCTCACATTGCTACAACTCTGTTTCCATTTTGTTGGGTCATTCTTTACCTTCCTACATCAGTGATATTGAAGAATAGGTCTTGCTTAAGAGCCAACATTAAACCTCAGAGATTGGAGCTCCCCTCTCTGAGAAAAATCAAAGCCAATTACATAACTGGCTTGAGTGGACTATTTGTGGACTGTTACTGTGTAGAGTACCAACAGAGTAGATTTGGTGGTTTTTACATTTTACAAAGTCATGTGGTGTTTTTAAAAAATCAGAAGCCTTTTTTCTTCACTGTTTGCACAGAATTGTTTTATTTACAATAAATCTTTTATACATGTTTTCATTTGCGTTGATACCAGTTTTCTCTCTATTCTTCCAGATACGTTGCACATATTTAATGTCTGGTACCTCAGTTAAGCCAGCCCCCCCCCACCAACCCCCTCACCCCCAAACCCAAGACAACAAAGAACCCCAAGAAATCTTGAGGCCCACAAAGAACAATAATAAGATAGTGAACAAAGACTACAGTTTCAGAGGTGGTCTTCCAGATAATTCCATCACTAGGAATTCCTTACTAATAAACTAGGGATGGAATTTTAAAAGTACTTCTTCCTCAAAACTCCTACAGTCACCTACTTTGTCTTAGCTAGAGTTTTAACTATCAACCCGTTCAAAGGTGGTGGTGCAGTTTTCTCAAACAGAGGATTCAGTGAGTCAGCAGTAACAAAATTACAGCTGTTAAAAAAATTGGTTTCTGTCACTGAAAGGCAGAGCCTGTTTCTCACAAGCCAGGGCATATACCAAGGTTCTCTCATTCCTATTATTTGTATTAATGTCTAGACTGTCTTCTCCAGTTTCAGTAATGGCTAAAAGTTCACTTTTTCTGTCAAGGAGGGATGGGGATGAAAAGGTAAAATAAAATTTTCATCTGAATCCTTTGAGTCTTAAGTAGGGCAAGAGTCATCAGTTTTGAGAGCTGGCACAAACATCCGAACTGTTCAAAGGAATGTAAAGAAGATGGGTCTAACGTGAAAAAGGCACAGTGTGCTTAAATCTACTGAATATTTAAAGCTTATAGCAAAAAGAAGGCATTAACTTTGTTTTATACCAAAACAGTTAATTTTCTTTTTAATCCATGAGTGGTACAATTAATTCTGCTAAATTTCCTTCCTCATTTTGTTATTGTAAAGCATATATTACCAGAACACATACCCCTTTGTTTTTAAACAAACTACTGGCTTGGATTGGCTATTGTGCAGAAAATAAGTTTTCTGTAAGAGTCTCCAAGAGTACCTTTAACAGTTAATATAAAACATTTAGAGCCCCATATTCAGAGCCTGCAAGAGAGACAGTGAAGTTTAAGCAGAAGTTATGTAATTTCAAAAACACTTTTACAGCATTAGAAACTACTTGTAAAAACATTCTTAACTGATGCGATGGGAACATTGCACATACTTTTATGTCAACCACAATTACATTACTGGAGAGTGCCAAGGTCAGGGCTCATGAGCTACAGGGAAAGCTTGGTAGGATCCACTACAGTAACAGATAAGGGCATAATGGGTCCCGACAGGCCAGAAACATCAAATACCTTGGAGCCTCTTTTCTCCAGTGATTGTCACCAGTAACTCACGTATCTTAGTGCCTCAGTAACCATACAGAGCTGCCTCTTCCTGCCCAACTACGGTGGGACTAACACCAAAGGCTACCCTTGCTGGCCACAGATGTAGGGTAGACCAAGCTCACATCCAGCACTAGGAAGACCTGGGTGTTAGAGAAATACAGGCTGATGGTGCAGCGTAGGAGCCAAGCATTGATAGTTTTCAATGCCTTTCAATAGTTTGTCTAAGAGAACGTACAAGTTAAGGGAAAGCAGTATTTTTTTCCATAGGTACACCAGCTCTCGGAGTCTGCCCTTGATAACATTGACAGGGCAAGCACTGGGACAGCTTAGAAGTGCACTAGGGCAGTTGCCATCCCTTCTGCTCTGCATGTAGCTTGCCTGTTTCCCTTATTAAAAGCGCGCTATGGGAGATTGGTAGTGAAGTATACTGAGATGGTACAGTAAGCCAAGCTCTGAGGAGGTAGAGTGATTATGTGTAGTAATATGATCTCTTGCCTTAACTAGAAAATGGCATATCCTTTGGTTTTCTTTCCTGGATCACCTTAAAAAGTTTAAAACTCAAACTCTTCTGTGACATTAAGAGTGTAATGGGTGGGAAGGTTTTTAATGCCAACTACATCAAATACAACATAAAGCTGAAAAAAAGTCAGCCATACACCAATGCTGGCCACAAGGAGCTAGCCTCCAGGCTAAGGCCATGAGGTATGATTCAAAATCATATCGACAAGAAAACATCAATGAGGCAATACAGGAAATAGAATTCAGAGAAACACTGTTAGAAGTAGAGTTGCCTGGAAATGCTTAAGGTAGAAACCAGTCTGTGGTGTAAAGCTTCAGCAACACAGTCAATAAACAACATCTCTGCATTCTCTCTGCTCAGGCTTCCTAACAGACCTGCTAGTCTGTTTTTAATTTCATCGTTACCAGTTTAAACATTTAATTATGAAGAAAGCCTGCAAGCACCTAGAACTCACATTAAGTGCCTACAGCTGCAGTTTTTCCATGAGTTTTCTGCTCATGTACCCAGAGATAAGAGGAGGAAATTACAGTAGTGCTCAGGAAAACAAACAACAAATGGAGAATTGCACTGAAACTTTCCTTCAGTTTCCAAATTTTACAAGAACTGGTAAGATGCCACACAAGCAGAAAATATACTAGTCACTTGTAACAGTCAAATTTCAGACACATAAAAGCAAAATTTGGAATAGAAGCTTTCTATAAGCATGTTGGGGCAGGCAGGGAAGAGAATCAAGTAGAATAAATGAGGAGAAGAAAAGTGGGAAAAACACTACAGAAAGTACTTGCACAATAAGTATAAATAAGAAAATAAGTGGAGGAACTTTTTAGCATCGAGAGAAAAGCAGCAATAACGGCATTAATGTTTTAAAGAAAAACATAGGAAAACTTGTTTTGGTTCTAATGAAGTAGTTCAGGAATAATTGCCAGAACAGACTGGAAGCAGTGAAAGGTACATGAGAACTTCAAACGGGCACAGCAGGAAAGCTAGCAGTCCTTCATAAAGCCTTTTCCTCCTGTTACTCAGATAGCTATGGGCAGGTGTGTTGTCCCATAACAGGAAGAATAAGCTCATCTTGCAGTGCAAAGTGCTCATGAGTAGAACATGAGAATTTAAGATTCAGCAAATCAGGTGTTTGGGGAGTGAGGGGGTTTGGTGTTCCCCCTCCCCCTCAGAACAGATGGAAACAAAGGTGAAAGGAGGGAACTCAAGAACATTGGAAACTAGTAAAAGTTCATTGAGCAATATCTAGACAGTTTTGAACACAAGCTGTACCATAGCAGCTTTTTGCCACACTAGGGTTTGTGCAGAGAAAAACCACAAAATGTGGTTTTTGATGATCTAAATAGCCACCAATAGCTCTTCTTTCACAAGCAAGATCTCTGAACAGCAGAAGTCTATATACAGAACTCAGTTATTTCATTTCACCAAGTTTACTGTTAGGAAAGGCCAACAGCCAATTTTAAAGGAAATTTGTACCAACATATTTCCTTTAACTGAAGAAAAGAAATGAGGAATGGTATATTATCTTAAAATGCTCTTTTTTAAAGTTACTGATCAATTTGAAGATGAGGAGTATTTTGTGTTCAAGGGCATAGTTGCCGCGTTGTTAATACCTGAACTTGGCATGTGTTCCTTGTCTAAAATAGACTTTGTAAAAGGATTTTTTTTTTAAATAGTTGCTGCACTTCCGAGAAGGGGAAATTAAATTTGGAAGACGCTTCAATTATGTACCTTACTCAAGCAGATCTGATAAAGCAGACATGAGATAAGGCACAGATTTGATAAAGAACAGACAATTGATAAAAAAGGGGATACAACATTAACCTTTCTGTATCAACAATTCACTCTTCCAGATTGCTGAAAGAATTGCACCCCAAGGAATGAGATCATACATTTCATTCTTGCCTTTGTCTCTTATAAACTAGACTAGACTTAGTGTTAATCTTTAAATAGTTAATGAAACAGGTAGAATTGGCATCATTACACGGTCTGATAAGATAGTCAATAGTAATATTTGATAGCTAGGTAAAGCTGCAGAGATCATTTATTTTGAAAAAACAAATTTTGTTTCTCCAGGACAAAGATCAGATGGCAGCAATTAAAAAGGACTTTGTTCAGTGCTTCAAATAAAGCAAGGATAAGAAAGAGGTCTTCTATAGGAGGCAGGCAAAGCAGTATATAAGGGTCAGCTGATAAGACCAAGAAGAATTTAAACTATAACAGAATAAATAGGTTCAAGAAGCATAACACTGAGGAAAAATGAGTATGTTGATGATTGATGCCACTGATGGGGCCCCTGGGTACACGAAGCAAAGGATTTATTAAAAGGAAATAAATGTGTGAGGTTGCTAGCTTGAAATCTTATAGGGATTCAGACGAAACATTATTCCCCCAGCTCAGCAGCTGTCTACAGGACACAGTTCCACATTCATTAAATACATGCAACTTTTGCAGCTTGTTATAAAAAAAAAAACAACTTTCTTCTTCAGATGATCCAAAGTTTGAAAGTAATAAAAATATAGTCCCTGGGAAGCACATAATCACCAAGAGACATGAGCACAACGGAGAAACCGCGGAAAGAAACTAACAAACCTGTCAGGCAGCTGCAAGCGCAACCATGCTAAGACCTATAGCTTCCCTGGTGAGTTTAGGAAGTATTAGTGACTTCCTTGAGTGCTGTCTTGAACATCCAGTGTTAGGGAAGGAGTTCCTGCAGTCTGTGAAAGAAGCTACTGTTGTTCTTTAAGGGATAGAAAAGACCCTTCTTAATTCACACTGGTAGACCCACACTGTTCCCAAGTAAAAATTTCAAGCAAAAATGCTTGAACACTCTTTACTTACCACATTCTCAATTTATTGAAAATGTGCCATAAACTGAATTCATTAAGGTGAGAAGAATATCGGATATACCTATTCCTAATCACTTGTACTGCTAATGCCAGGGGAGATGTATTTCTTCTGAGTTTACACTCATAAAGAAAGCCTATGGCAGGCTGGAGCTTTGAACAGAACCTCCTATTCCATGCAGCTAGTGGTCCCCAGTTGCTTAAAGAGGAGCCTAGTGCTTTTGTCAATCCAGATTGATTCCTAACAGTCAATGTGTTTGATCTCCTGTTCGAATTACAGAAAGGATTTTAGCATGGACATTTGTTCTCTCTTTGTTTTGCCCTTATCTCCATGGCTTTTTGCACAGGAAATACAGAATTTATCACAAGATTAAAACTTGCAAGAGCACATCAGAAGATACCCGAGTATGCTAATGACTGCAGGATATTAATGTAAAAGTAAAAAATTAAAATATATAGCTAAATGATTCTGTGTTTGATGTTTTTGTTTGTTTTTAAAACACCTCAGTTTGAAGTGAAATCTTACCACAACCAGAAATGCTACAAATCCTCCTGTTGCAAAGCAGCTGGGAGTAGTTGAACAACAAGTCTGAACAATTCCATCACTTTGGAAATCCTGGTGAAACCTAAAGCTCACTCTTGGGTTTTTTTTCAAATGATTCAGCACAGTTAGTAGAGCATGTATAAAAACATGAGGGGTTGGGGGGTTGGGGCAAGTGTTATGCCAAGGATATTCCAATAGTCACACAAACTATTCCAGCAGCCTATGAAGAAATACCAGAATTGATGGGAGTAGAAAATCCTCAGCATATGGCAGCTGCTTTCTGCAGGGACCCCCTATATTCTGAGTGCTTCAAATGCAGTGACAGTGGCTCAGAGTGCCCTGAAGGACAGCTGAGCAGTCTTAACAGAGACCATGATGATGGAACAGTTTCAATGTTATCACGCTCTTAGAAACATACCTCCAAAAGTTATTAGCATCTTTTAGCCAAGACAAAGCTATGCTCCTAGGAAAGAATAACTGGCTGATTGTCACTTACCTCAGGCTTCACCTGAAAGCCACAGCTGTTTAGAAAGACCAACACCACCCTGAGAAGTTACCTCCAGAAGAGCAAAGTTTACTGCAGAGGGGAAAAGGATTAAATAACCTCAGGCTGCACCCCGGCTGGGAACAACTTCAGGAGTATCTCACAGCCCTGATTGAAAGAACTCAGAAATTAGAATTAATGGGTTGCATGAGGACAGCTGTTTGGGATGCCCTGGGTGTAACTTTGGCCAATTAGCAGATGTCTCCTCATGCCCAAGAGATACAAGGGCACTTGGTGAGGAGCAGCAACAGCAGGCGATGCAGGGCTGACCTGGTGAACCGCTCAGGTGTGCCACATTGAAGAGTGTGTGATGAGAGCACATATGCTCAGCTGATGTGTCCCACCAAAAAGAAATGCCATTCAGTTTTGACATTTGGCAATGATTTTCTTTCCTTTTTTTTTTTTTTTTTTTAAATCAATCATGCAGAAAGAAATAAGGGTTAGTCTTGTGCTGGTAGGCACCAAAATACTAGTACTCTGTGCCTGCAAACAAGTATGTGTATAATCCCCAAACAGAAAAACAATTGCCTCCACCTCTGCACAGTATCTACAGTCCTGTGCTAAGAGTAACAAGCAAGCACGAGCACTGCTCGCTACATACACACATGAACTTTTAACCAGTGTGAGGGATTATTAAATATTCATTTATTCAAAATTGAAAGTGTTCTCATCTGCCAAAAAAAAAATCACAGCTTGTCCAGTTATTTGATAGAGCTGCTTTGATTGAGAGATAGCAGAAACAACATGCTTCTCCTACCATGAAGGCACTTGCTCCCATGTGATAGCACGCTCATAGCAGAGCATTAGCACGGTGAAATCTGTATTTCTCTAAATGAAGAGACAATGTCATTTTACGATCTCTTTGATCCCACTCCTGAGTGTGTGGCAGGGCTTGAGAATTTAAAACTATTCTTTTATGCAATTTTACTTAGGAAAAAGAAGCAGCTGCAACCTGTGCCCTAGGAAATGTAGGGTCTTGTCACTGGGGCTTGCATGCCATGTTGAGCAGGCATTGGCACTTAAATCACAGAGGTTAGCATTCTCCATATGTGCAAATGCACGTGCTGATCTGTACCCTGTACACAGGGAGGTTGGATCATATGGTGGTTCTCTGCTCTTTCACCATTCCCATCAGTAATGGAAATCTTTCTGTGTGTCAACTTTGGAGAATATTGAAATTTTCCTCTTTCCTAACTGGAGAAAATGTGATGGCAGCTGCCAAAATCAGGCTCCCAATATTAACTACCTGCTTGTCTTTGTATGTGACCACTTACCAGACCAAGCAATCACAGAGGGCAGCCACAAATGTCCTAGAATTGGGGGGGGGGTGGGGGAAACAAGAAAAAACCCTAAAAGCTGTGAAAGTAGAATGGACAAACAATGAATTACAAAAAATACTGATAAGGCTGCAGCAAAAGGATTAGCCAGGCTGCTTGCAGTCAGCGACGGTGAAATGTGACACAAAACCCCCTCAGTTATTGAGTTAGGACAGCCCTAGGACACAAAAGACAGAAATGAAGGAAAGCTGTGGATTGCTTTGTTCTTGAATATTGAAATGTTTTTTCCAGAAGCATGAAGCATGAAATATTACAGTGATAACGGAGATTGGAAAAGAGGAAAAAAACCCAGCCAAGGAAAATTCTTTAAGGGTTTATTTAGGATGCACTGAAAGAATAATTTGGTTCAGTCCTAAACATCACCTGCAACAAAGCAGCCCAACAGCTCTGAGTAAGATGGGACATGTTTGCCTGTGTTCACATTTCTCAGTACAGCTTTCAATTATATGTTGCTAAAGGACTGCTACTCGCCTGGGAACGCAAGGGAGCAGGTACAGTTACCTGTGATCCCTGGCCAGCACATTCCCACCCAGTGTGCCAAGGGGTCCTTCCTCCTTCAGCAAAACCAGTCCCTGGGTGCAGGGCAGTTTTGGGGCCCTCCTGGGTGGGGCATGTGCCAGAGCCACACAAATGCATACAGCAAAGCTGCTGCGCTGAAATCTGGCCCCTGCTGATGGCGATTTTAACTCTGAGAAAAAGATGAACCCTCAGTGGGGATCCAAGGAAGAGTTTGTTTGTGTTTTTAATTTCACCATATGGCCAGCTGCCATTGTTTCAGGCTGTATTGCTGGTAGTTAATCAGGCAGCCAGCGGCTTGAATTTTTAGTGCTGTCTGGTAGCCAGTTGCTAATATTCCAGCACGGTGTGGTCACCAGCTGTGACAGGAGCTTGAGCAGGGCCTCTGTGTCCAGCTTACCTTCATGCTTCTGCTATGTCTGTGTGAATGCAAAACCAGAGCAAGCACATGGGCTGCTCAAGGTGCCCCAGAGGATGTATATCATCCTGCTTGAGTAGGAAATCAGTTGTATTCCCCCCACCCGCACCCCCAGCACCTTGGGTAAATACAACTTGTTTCTCATGATGTCTGCAGAAAACCAGTCACTTCCAACAACGTCACCTGGTACCTTTCAATCCTCAAAAGGTGTCCGCATTGTTTTGGACCTTTTCAGAGGACTAGACACTCAAAAATTGATATTGCCCTATTTCAAGCATAAAAAATTAAAGAAGTAAAGCTAAACCCTTGAGGGGAACCACATCTCTTTCAGGTAAGAGCTCTGCCCATTGTCCCACTGAACAAATGGAATGAGCTTGTAAAAATAAATAAATAATTTCTTATTCTTCATGCTTGGAGGCTCAGGATGTTTAGAGAAATTGCACACTACTTTGAGACATTTTACTGCTTTGTTGTTAGTACTTCTGAAATCGGTCAGTGAACACGTGATATTCTGGGTCTGAAGGCTGATGGACTCTTCTCCCCCAAAGCTGAAAGAATTCAGCCAGTCCTGCTTGCCACATACATAATACAGTACTGCCCATTTTATACCATCAGATCACCATCCCGTATGAAGGATATTCAGAACACAGCTCTTCCCATACTTTTTATGGGAATTAGGCGCTTACCCAGGAACACGCAATTCAGCCCTGCAGAAATCCTGGTGCTGTTTGTATGCAGAACAGGCACATACAGCTGGTTCAGTGCTTCAGCAGCCTTGCTGTGACAGCCCTGTTATTTAGCACCCATTTACTATACATCATTAATACCCTGTAGGCTTTCTAACACGTAACTTGTTCCTGCTTTCATTTCTGTATGGTTTTGATGTGTTAGACATGTGAACGGCGCTTTTCAGGACTGTGTTCAGAGCAATGCTTATGGGCTTGTTTGCTCTGCTGCTATGTCAGTGTGATTTGGAAACTAATAAAAATGGAGGCATTGGCGTCACTGTCAGCAGCATGCACTTACATGGATGCTGTTGCCTGGAATCTTTTAGGGGAAGAAAAATTATTGGAAATATCTTTTATGATGTTTTCAGGCAGCAGAGGGGCAGGGCAGCTTTTTCTCTTGCTAGCAATGTAAGAACTCCCTGTTGTAATATCTAGGGCTTATTATCCTTGTTGATAGCTTCCTGCTCCCTTGCAACCTATGAAGAAGCTGTAGCAGGAGAGGAAGCACAGAGTTGCAGTGGCTTGGGTTTTATTCACTGCTGAAGCCTTCCCAAGTCATCTAAACCCTCTATCTCAGGTGCCTTCATTCTCCTTAAAATAGAAAAAAATATAAGCAGCCTGCACCACAACCTGTCAATGGGGAGATGCAGTAGATGCTGTGTAACCAGCATGGGCACAGGGAGAGGCAGTGTGGGTGGGTATAGCGTATCTTACTGCCCACTCGTTGAGATAGAAAAGGGATTACTTTCCTCCTCCTCTACGGTTGGTAGAAATAAAGAGCAAATAGATCCAGATTTTAAAGCGGTGCATCATGTAACGAATTGAACTAGCAACAAAAAGTGCTTTGCAAAAGTTTTGCAAAAAGGTGTGCAGTGGGAGGACAGCCTCTTGGCTGAGACACAGCACGCAGCTCCTTCTCCAGGATATACTGACTTCAGCTGTCCGCTATAAGAGATCTAATTTCTAGAAAATGCCCATCATCACCTTCAAAGAAAAAAAAAAAAATCTGATCACTTTAAATGCTCCCAGGTTGTACCTTTGAAACTCTGTCAGCTCTTTTCTGTGATCTGTCTCCAGAGTGGAAAGGAGAGCATGACAAGGTCTGAGGGACATGGCAAGGAACATGGAAATCCTAGAATAAAACTGCTTATCATCACTGTGACCATGTAGTTTAACTGTAGAAGCTAAGACCAAAACCCTACTACAGTTAGCATTATCAAACACATCTTTACTGCAATATGTCTTTCACATGTGCAGCCCGCCTTAAGAGAGGCACTTTGGCTCAATATGTTAGAAAACCTCTTAAATAAGTTTAAGCTGTTGCACTTACTCAGCTATGTGCAGATGTTTTTCTGCTGCACTCTCCATCCCTATTTCCCCTTCCACTCTGAGCAAGCCCAGACTGCTGCATGTCCCCAAAAACCAGCTGAAAACACCCAAACCAACAACTACACAGTCCCATGGCCAATTACCACAAGTCAGACCAACAAGAACTGGGGGGGGGAAATTGAAGCTCAAAAGCCCAAAACAAGTCACGCCACAGCTAAACTGAGTAATTTCAAGGGCAGGTCTAAAACGCACATACCAGCACAAATATTTTGATGATCTCAGTTCAGAGATTCCACCTCTCCCTCTTCAGGGCCATAAACAAAATTGGATCACCGGAAAAACATTTTGATCTGAAGTACGCCAGCAGGAGAATGCACTCTTCCTGGGAGTTTTAACTATTAAAGCCTTACAAGGCAAAAACATTTATAAACAGAACTGGGATAAAATCAGTATGTTTAGTAGGATTTTTAAAATATTTTTTTTTTAAAGCTAACTACGGAGAGGTTAATGTTATCCTCAGGGTGCTTTTAAGCCTGGTGCTGAGGCTGAAACACAGGCAATGTGCAGCTGGGCACAGCTTTTTCGCCTTCTGTAGGTTAAATCCTGGCATTTGCTGGAAAGCTGAAAGCAAGCTTGGAGGTGGAACAAGGTGGCTGGTGATGCATGGTGGCACTGCCCATGCATCACACTGGACCAAGCACCCATGCCATGGCTGGCGGCCGCACAAGAATTTGAGGGGGGAAGAGCTATAATTACATTTCTGCAACAGTAATTATGT
Organism: Astur gentilis; assembly: GCF_929443795.1. NCBI lineage: Eukaryota > Metazoa > Chordata > Aves > Accipitriformes > Accipitridae > Astur > Astur gentilis. Next base: position 20,749,420 of record NC_064884.1, read on the forward strand.
GTATTTCACACAGCTTAGCAGATGTCATGTGGTACAATAGGTGCTGTGAAGAATACTCATTTATTAAGTAATTTATAGCATAATAATTAACAGCTAATCACTTCCAAGTTCAGATGCTCTGGGAACAGACCCAATTCGCAGTATGTGCTGTCTCCTTCCAGGAAATCTCGCTCTTTAGTGCTCCTCACCCCGACAAAGCCAGCTTCTCCGCTCCATCCCCACAGAGCCTGTGCTTGCACACACACATCTGCAGGTAATAACTGTGTACATGGCAGCAGCTCCAACAAAGAAATCAAACTCTCATATAATATCCACAGGGTGGGTGGGGAGCCTCAGCTGCTGCCTATGAAGATGTAGGAAATTGGAGAACAGGCTTTTAGATCAGGCTAGAAGAAAAACACCATCTTTTCACAACAGAGCAGGCTTCATTTCTCTGCTCCACCTGGTTCATTTGAAGCTGACACAGATCTACCTACACTTAATACATCCACCACACCGCCTGTTGTGGCATGGCGGTGCCTAACTGGAAACCGCTTCAGCCTCCCCACGTTGTCACTGTCCGTCCTCAAACCTGCATCACAAGACAGCTTAATTAAAGCTTTCAGCCCAAAAGCTGCTCAGATGCAAAGCCGCAGGCTTTCCAAGCCTGCTCTCCCTGTGCTCGCCTCTTCCCCATGATGCCCATTTGCTGCCTTGCTGCACGCCAGCTTGTGTGGCCTGACCTGCACATTCTCCAGCAGCCCGGCTCCAACTGATGTTGAGGGATTTGGTGTAACTCGAAGCCATCTGGGATGGCTGTGCCATGGTCTAAGTGCTAGTATTAGGGCTTTTGAACCACTGTTGCTGGTTCTCGAAGGGCTGCCCAGGGAAGTCCAATGGGAAATCACTGCTCAGAAGCAGCCTGAGCTTTCCAGGAGATGGGGCTTTCCCCAGAATCCTCAAGAAATTTCTTAGCCATATTTGCTGCGTTTTTCCACATCGCAAACACTCACTTGGGTGGGTATCACCCAGTCAGTCAACAAAATACTGCTAAAAGTTTCTGCACTTGAACTGATATGGTAAAAAAAAACTTTCTCCGGGAGGGATTGTCCTCGGTTTGTGATTATATTACAGCTTCACCAGCCTAATGCCATTCAAACCACAGCATTAAAGCCACATTTCCACTTTTCCCTGTGTGCAGCAATGCCCCAGAAGTTCATGCCAGTGCTCAGTGGGGAACAAGGAGCCATTTCTACCACAGAGCATCACATCAGCCCTCTCAAAGACCTGTGTTTTGGCCATGGCACTGATCGGAGGAAGGTCCTCATCCTTGGCTGGCATGACCCTATGCAGCTGAGTCCCAGCTGTAGGTGCCAGAGCATCAGCCCCATGTGGTTTAGTCTGCTGTGCAAAGAAACCTCTGCTCCACTCCCACCAGTTATGGCCTGAAGCAGGAAACTTTCAGCCCCTTTATCATAATTTTTCACTTAACCATGGGTTGTCCTCGGGCCTTGCCCCCATACCTAACTCCCATTTGGGCACCACAGAACTTGCTCTCAGTTGTATCTGCTGTCAGTGAACTCCACGGCCCCATTTCACATGATTAAAAAATAATATTTCCTTTATGAGTTTAAAGTTTGCCTTTTCAGATTGCTTTCAGGGAGCGTCCCCTCATTCCTCTACCATGAGACAAGCCAGTTAGGATATATATCACTACCAGAGCCTTTTATTTCTTCCCGCTCTAAACTAAGCTGCACCAATCCCTAAGCTTTTCATCCAGAAGCCCTTTCCAACCATAATAATTTTCATCACCCACCCAGTCCCATGACTACCTGCATTTTTGAACAGCAGCAAAAAGCTGAAGCCATTTTGCCATTTCTCTTGAGCTTCAGCCTTTGGTTTCATTCCAGTTTTCTGCAGTGCAAGCAGAGGCAACTCATGATGAGCCTTGCCTGCCTGAGGGATGGCTTATTCCTGCCCTCCCGTGGGGTTGTGGGGCTCGCTCAAGCCTCCACACCCTCCTTTACTGCAAGGGATTGCTTGGGATATCCCATATGTACCTTGCATGTAAAGGTCATGGCGAGGAAAGGTTCAGTTTGGCACAGAGTGCCTCATACAACAGTGGTGCTACAACACGTAGCCACATGGCTGGCCAATTCAGTAAAGCACAAAGCTTAATGCAAGGCCAGTAGTATTTTTTATCTTCTGTCTGGTTAGAACAAGCACAGCAATGCATTCAAATTGCTCTGAGGAGATGAAGAAAAGAGAGTTGAGCAGGGTTTATTCATGTCTGGACATGGCTAATTTCATCCTGCCAAAGTCAGTGCATCAATGGCACTCAAAAACATCTATAGGAAGAAGGAAAATTTTTTTCCCCCACCACTCCTTTTTAGATGAGCTGCATACAATTACCTTCTCAGGAATTTTTCCAAAACTCTTTCCCTGCGAAAGTCTCTCTGGAGACTCCTTGGTAGCCCCTGCCTTGTGGAACACAGGCTGAATGATCATCCATGCGCCATCGGAAATTTACTACCTGTATTACTCAGTAACTACAAGAAGAAGCAAGCCACATCTCAGATGATGAATATTTCCATAGAAATTTGTCTCAAAGTTTGTTACCTCCTTGCTTAGTCCTCTGCAAGAATCCTTGTTTCAGCAGGGGAGAAGCAGCAGATCATGCCCCAGCCCTGCTGCCGCCCAGCCACACAGCCCGGGTCCCCATGGGCCGTGGGGTTTTTCCCAGGGCAGAAGGGTGCCCATGGGCGCCCTGAGTGCCTGGGTGCCACCAGCCCCTTCCACTGCCACTGCAACATGGAGCAATTGCAGCAAAAGCTGAAGCATTCTTCTGGTCTCCAATCTTATCCCCACTCCTATAAACGTCTCTTTATCATCTGTCGATGAAAATCCCCTCTTTGCTCACTTACGGCCCATTTGCTGCTCTACCATCTAATACCTTCCTTAGATGAGTCTGACGTTCCTCCCCAGCATGCAGATGCAATAGAGAAGGAAGGTGAGAGGAGGAGGTCAGCAGGGAACAAGAGGAGGGGTGTCTTCCTAAACCTGCCAGGGCACTCAAGGACATCTGAGCCTCTGGAGATCTCCCTTGGCATGACAATAACCTCAGCGATACCCCAGCCTCTACCAATGGGCAGATGTTCACGAGCAGTAGAAGACACAAGTGCTGTCCCAGCAGGCTGCGAGCACCCACATTCCTTTCCCATCTCTCTCCTCATTGTGAGAAAGGAAACCAAACTCCTTTCCAGCATCTCCCTTCACAACAGTTCTTCCCACACATTATTTTTTGCTTTTGCTTTTTTGCTTTTTTGCTGAGGCACTAGCCATGGCCACCACATGTTGAATGAGGTGTCTCCCATTCTTCATGGCTTTTCTGAGGAGGCAGATGCAAATGGGTAGGGTGAGGGGTCTCCCACAAGGAACTGCCTCCACATCTTCTCCCCTAGCTTGATGATTGGTGTCCAAGGACAGTGCTCTGTGGCTAGACGAGGTTTGCCCTCCCTGCTTCAAAACCCAGGGAAAAACCAATCAGATGAACTTGAAGCATTTTGGAAGAATGAGTTCAACCAGGGCTCAGTAAATGTCTTTTTAAAAAAAACAAAAGTCATCTGACGTTCAAATACTGTTCCTCCCCCGCAGCTCCTAGGACATCTCCTGGTTTCCAAGTTAATCACAGACTCTCTGAAACCTCTGCACACACTGCAGTCACTCAGCGATAATGCATGAGAAAACAGTTCCCGCTGCAAAAAAAATTGTACCTGGTGGCCCCTAAATCAACAGAGTGTGTCATTTAGTGTGGCCAAGTGTAAGCGAGCAGAGCGCTGCACGTCAAGGTGAAAAATTCATTTTGGATGCCAGAAGCAGCAAAGCTTCCAGTCAATCTTGGACTGTAGTGCCCAAATTCAGATTTACAGATCCAAAAGATTTACTTTTTGTCTTGTTATATTGTCTATTAGTTCACTCTACCACAGATGAGGGAGAAGAACAGATGCCAATAGCCTGACCTGCAGCAGTGGGAAGAAATTCAGCCCCTCTCAATTCAACTTGGGAGACCAGGAAAGGAGGGATGGGCTGTTCCTAAAGCCAGCCTGGCGTTCATGAGGCGAAGCAGGACTCCATGCAGCTCCCTTTGGCCTTAGTGGAAAATAAAAAGCAACGTTATTCAGGACTGAAATGGTGGATATTTGTAACAGGGAAACCGTAACACCTATTGCTTATGATGGGCTTCATATCAGGATGTAGGTCCTCCTGTGTTTCACACACAGATCACACGTGCACCTTAGATGCTTCCAAGAAAAGCCTGACATTTCTCCAAAGCGCAGTCATGAGGGGCAGGTGCTGTCACTTCACAGCCGATAAGGAGAGAGGCAGTGTGCCATCTCCACCTCCTGCTTTCACACTGAGCATGGATGGACCTGCTGCTGTAGTGAGTTTTGCTGCAGCAAGCTCTGCCTGGGCACATTGCTGCACTGGGCTTTCCTCCCTCCCCCTGGGCCAGCACATGAGCATCAGCAGGACATTTTGTCTGGATGAAGGGTTGCAGGGAAAGATGGTCCAGTGGGAGCCTCATGCCTGAGATACAGTGCAGACTGCAAGCAATAGAAATAAAAAATGATGAGCTGAAACCAGCTCCCATCCTTGCCTTGGACCACCAGGTCCACACAGCTGGGTCCTCCCCCAGCAGTTGGCTGTGCTGCAGTGGAAGTCACAGGATTTCCCTCAGTGGTTTACAGCATGAATTTAAGAAGTCGTAGAATCATAGAATGGTTTGGGTTGGAAGGGACCTTAAAGATCATCTAGTTCCAACCCTTCCAGTAGACCAGGTTGCTCAAAGCCCCATCCTACCTGGCCTTGAACACTTCTAGGGATGGGACATCCACAACCTCGCTGGGCAACCTTAGTGCGTGGGAACAGGCTGGAGTAGGTAAATTAAATGCTGTGGACTTTCCCCACAGCATTACTTTTTCTCCCCTCCTGGGTTTAAGCCATGTGCTAGGCAAAGCAGAGGCAGGCAGACCTTTGCCCATTGTCCTCACTACCTGGGAAACCACAGCCTCCAAACCTGCAGGCTGCTTGCTCAGGGTAATCTCACGCCAGAGATCCAGCCCGAGCCTGGCTGAACAAGTATTTCTGAGACACCCATTTCAGGAGCGGGACACAAGATTGCCCAGCCATCCTCTTCTGGCTCTGCCAGCCCCAGAAACAACCCCAAGCATCCAAAATCTCAGAGAAACCCACTGGCCTCTCTCAAAGCGTGACCTGTAAAAGGAACTGCTTGTTTTACATAAGGAAAGGTGTTGTCTGACTTTCTCATGCAGGAGGGGATAAACATGAAAGCATGGGAATGCACTTATGAGTAGGTCATCCCTTTGCATTAGGCAAGGATTACATTGCATTTCTACAAATAGGGGAAAGCCAGCAAAGATGCAGCTGGCTGGCATCCTACCCAGGAACAGAAACCCTTCCAGTCTGCTCCCTCTGCTGTAGTGTTTGCCACACATATCCAGCCTGAAACCCGTCCACGATAAATGACAGCTCAGCTGATGGTCTGTTTCAGGAACAACACCATCTCCTTCCCTCTTGTAGCATACAGACCAAGCAAGCCGTTTCCATCCTTGCATCTTCTTTTCTCGCCAAGCGCTGATGGGGTTGTGCTAACCATGCATTGGCCCGGGTGCAGGCAGTGCAGGCTTTGGGGGGGAAGCACCAGCTCCATCCTCAGGTTTATTATCTCTGTGGTACACCGTAATATGACTGAGGGTGTACCTCCCAGCCATAATGCCGGAGCAGGGATGAGCCATTAAGGGGGAGATAATTCCACAGCGCTGCCAGAAGTCCCAGCTGTGCTCTGCGGTAGCATAATGCTGTGTGTGGAAGATGAGCTGCTTATTAATAGTACAGCTACAACAGGCAGGGCCGGGAATCAGCACAGCATGGATCAGATTCTTTAAGCAATTAAAACACTTCATGTTCACTGTATCATAGGTACTCTGTGACCAAAGAAAAACCAAAAGGGGGGGGGGGGGATCTTTCACTCCATCTCTTCTCTGAGGCATCGGTTACAGAAAATGAAGACAACCACTCCATGAAGAGCAGGAGGTCTCCAGCCCATCACCTTCTTGTGTATGTGCCCATGCACGTACAAGACACTATCTCAAAGTTTGGATGCCTTGACTAAAAGCTGCCAATCATCCCACCTTCCCTTGCACAGCAGGGGATGCTGCAGGCTGTCTCCCTGCTTTGCAGTTGTGGGGCACCCCCAAATGTGGGTCTCCATCCTCCCCCTTAGAGCACCTCTGCTTTGGGGATCACAGGGATTGCTCATCCCAGAGTGGTCATGGTGCTGGGGAGAAGACCCCTTGCCTTGGTGGGGCCCATGGGGCAGGAAAAACCTTGCTCCCTCAAGGCCAGGTACTAAGCTCATCTCTAAGTCTGCATTTCCTCCCAAAGCGTGTCCCTGACCTCCACATTGTCTTCTCCAAAATCACAGAGGAAACCACGGTACAAACAAGAACTGAAAACCCTGAGGACCTTGGGCTTGCAGCAGCCCCTCTCTGCTGTAGGCCACCTCACTGCCTCCCTCCAGAGCAGCACACTCAAAAAGAGAAAAGAAAACCCCTAAAGACAGCAAAACATCACCTTTTGCAAGCTTGAAGACCAGCACCTCTCCCAGTCGACCATTTGCTGAGGCAGCCCACCCCCCCATGATCATGTAGCTCCTCAGTGGGTAAGGGGGCCCAGGTGCTGCCTGGCCTGGCTCAGCCCTAAATCATCTCAGTATCTGAAACAAGCCAGGCCAGGGAATATCACATCATTGCCAGTGTGCCAAAACAGGCAGGGTCCCCCCCAAGACCCCTTGTGCTGCAGCGGCTCTGGGTCAGCCTGAGAGCAATTTTCAGATCAAGCTGCTGGGAATGACCTGGAGAGGAATTATTTCTCTTGCTATGTGGGTAGCATTCATAGCATGTGCTTGTGGCACAGATAGATAAATTTATTTTTTCTTAATATGTAGTTTGAAGCACTGTGACTTACAGAAGCAGCAATGCAGCAGAGCTGCCATGAGCTCCTGAAAACACCAGCTGCATTTCCAGTGTGTGTCACCCCTTTCTTCAATACACTGTGGAAGAGAGTAACTAAACATCCAGCTTCTGATGCGTTCCAGCAGCTACACAATCGAGATAATCAAAATTGAGGAAACCTCTTAAAATGGGACAAAACATGCTGTGGCTGTGGAAAGTAGTGGGATGCACTGGTTTCATAATGGGCCAGGGAATGGCATCTCAAAATGTTTATGGAAGGTAAGTTGGTGCCTTTAACTTGTTCCTGGAAGCACCGTAGACTTGGGGAGATACCACAGTTTTTGCTAACCTGCTGAGCATTACAGGAGCTAGCTTCCCACACAGGAGCAGTTTGGGGCTCACCCTGCTCCTGGAAAAGCTGGGAAGTCAGCAGAAACATTGATCTGCCCATTAATTGCTTGGCTTTGGGATCCAAACCTTACCTTAGTAGGAGAGAGCAGAGTTTGCAGCCTCAAGAGCACCCTTCATGGAGCCAAGGAGGGAAAAGGGGAGATGGTGGCCGGCCAAATCCAAGGCCAAGACAGGGACAGTACTATTTTAGCCCCTGCTGCTTTTCTTTAACTTCGGCAGGGAAACAAGCACACTCTGAGCAAACTCATTAATGGTTTCCTTCTCTTTACGATGGAAAATTACACACACTTATCTGCCTCCTAGGGAGACATTTGCATTTATTTCCCTGCTATTTGCAAATACTTTGAAAACCATGCATAGAAAATGCTGGGTAAGAGCTGATTGCTCCATGTATGTCAAAGGAAGCAATGATCAGGATGTCTTTGGGAGACCTATTTTTGTCTAACCTTACCGGTACCCAAACCTGGGTGCCACAAAAGAGCACCGCAATGATTTGCTGTTGGGGGAGCATGTGCAGGGAGGTGTTCATTCTGCTTTGCATATCACTGCAGGCAGGAGGGCCCCATCAGCATCAACTAATTTGGATGAGCCTGTTAACTGGAGAGCAGCACAGTCCCTCCCTACCAGAGGGGCACCGCAGCTGTCAGCCAAGTGCCAGGGGTGCTCATTTATTTATCATCTCAGTGCAAGTAACATGCTCTCACGTGGTTTTGCACAATGTTGGCATTTATAATGTCCCAATTTGTACCACAGCCTCCCCCCCCCCCCCCCCCTTGGCACGTCCCCATCCACGCTGCAACTGTTGCTCCTCCCATGATTCAACAGCCGAGGTATAGGAATTGCTTTTTAGGGGTAGGATGGAAAAGAGTTAATCTAGGGAAATCTCCCAGGTCCCTTTTTCCTCCTTTATGGGCATCCTTGCCATTTCCCTGCAGAGAAACACAGCAGGGCCTTTCCCAGCCCCTTCTAAGCTCACCCTGGAAAGCAAACGCTGAGCTGGGCACGCATATGTGCAAGCTGCTTCAATCAGCCCGCACCTCCATGACACATCTTGGCCAAAGCTGGTCAACAAGTACAAAGAGACTATCCATGAGCTGCATTAACTGGTGCCGGTTCACTCAGGGACCCCCAGATTCAGCTGTGCCCCACATCTGGCAGTCGCTGCCCAGGCCAGTGCGGGGCCACAGCTCTGCAGCAGCAGCCCTTGCTTGGTTTTTGGTGGCAGACAGTGCCCTCCAGTGGGACATTTGCCACCACACCATTCACATGTCTTCCCAGTGGCGGGGAGGGAGGGAAGGTAATCCTAATTTTAAAAGCTCTAAACTGAACAAATAGAGACGTCCCAAAACTTCAGCTGCAGGACGAGCTGGGGAGACAACTGTGCTTTACTGCCAGCGAGGAGGATTTATTTGGTGGTGGTGCTTTTTGCAGCCAGCATCTCAGCAACCAGCTGAGATTCATGCAAGCACCAAAAATGCTGTCCCCATCGTGTGACAGGGGATCTATGTTTCATAACCTGGCCAGGAGTCTCCCCAAAACTTTAAGTCAAGCTCTGGGGATGTTTCTCAGCCAGGCTGGAAGAAGACACCCCCAGATCTTCAGGTCATGCCAAGGCTTCCCATAGAGCTCTACCTTAGGGGCAGTGGAAAGCAGGCAGCAGAAAGCAGGCAGCACTGAGCAGATGCAGAACAATTTTTTAATTTCTTAAATTAAGCACAAAACACCTTATTTTCTTTTTTTTTTTCTTAAAAAGTGTTTAATTTCCATGTGCTGACAGTTCTGCACAGCTCTCAAGCAAGATAAGTCAGGAGAAGATGTACAGCAGTGTGGAGCAAGCACTTTGTTTCCCAAGCCAAGCAAGTATTAAAAAAATCAAATTACAAGACAAGGAAGACTGTAGTGGGATATTCATGGTCCATAAAACACACCAGAAGGGTTTGCACAGCCAGTGGCTTGTGTCAGCCAGGTAAGGCAGGAGTGACTGCACAGGTCATCAGGGCCACAGGGGGTTTGGAGAAGCCCCAGAACCCCCTCAGAGCAGAGTGGACTGCTCTGGGAAGACCTGGTACACCTGGCCAGAGTGGGCCCGGATGCTCCACAGCCACTCGGGGGCCCTGGCCCGCAACTTCAGATGGAAAGGGTCGAGGTGCAGGCACTCCCCCAGGTCATGCAACTCCATCGCTGGCTCCTCCATAGCTCTCACTGGTGGCTCCTCGGGGCTCAGGTTCCTCCTGGGGCGCCATCCCCATCTGGCCACCCTGCACCAGGCACCGGCAGCCACCAGCATTGCCAGAACAGCCATGATGGCTGCCCCCACCAGGATGTCAGCGTGGCGGAGGAAGAAGCTGATCCCTGCAAGAGAAGGGCCATGGCCTCATCCTGCTTGCCCCAGTGACCCCCACTGTGCTCACAAAGTCCCCCACATCATGACTGCAGAGCTCAGGGGCGAGACCTGGAGCTGTGGGTGCTCCTCTAGCAGGGTCAGCATCTCCCCTGCTGCCCTCCAGAAACCCTCACAGCCACCTCCAGGGCAGAGCATCTCTCCCAAACCTCCATCCCAACGAAATATTTAGATGAAGAGCCAGCCTGCAGAAAAGAGCACAGGGCTGATGCTACCCCAGGAAAGCCCCAACAGAGCAAAGCCATTGCCAAACCCATATGCAGCTACATGGAGGCTAGAAGACCTGCTACCATTCCCATCCAGACCTGAAGGGATCCTCTCCTTGACCCAAGAGATAAGTATGCATTTATAAAATTATTTATATATGAATATAACACCATATCCAGCCAGTCTGGATAGGCTTAGACTGCATAACTGGCTAATGAATTTGGAGGTGAGAGGATGGATGAGAAATGCAATTTGGCTGCAAGCTCACATTCAGGTTTAAGCCACTTCCAATGCTGCAGGGACAAAGAGTAGTTTTTTTAAAGCAGCAGCAGTGTTTTGAGTGCATATTGCAGAATATTGGTGTCTTTTTCAGGCTGGGAGGCCCCATTACTCTGCAAGATTGGATTAGCCAGCTCTGATTATAATCAAGCACCACATGCCATCTGCTTAGCCTTATGTCAAACATGTCAGGGGAGCACTGAGGTAAACACCAGGAACATCAATGTCTTTCTCACCAAGATCTACAGAGTGTGACAGGAGACCACAGGGCACTCTGAGGAGCAACCAAGTTTGTGGATCACATCAGTTTCAGCAGAGGTAACTCATAAATTACCCTGGGCCACACTCTGCTTATAGCAACAAGCCTGAGCATCCAAGATCAGGGGGTGCAGAAGGTCTGGGGAAATAAAGGCCACACATGCCAAGATGTAACTCTGATGCAGAGAAAATAGCAGACTGGGTAAAGGGAGGCTAAGTCTCATGGAGAGGTTACACTTGCAAGTGCCAACACAGCCAGCACAGCAGCAAACACCATGGACTGTTACCAGTATTTAAACACCTGTTAAATACTCCAGGCTAAGCTCCAGGTTCAAGTGCTGGCTGTCACATCAACTCACTGCTCCCAGGGAGCATGAGCTTTACCAAGAGTTTCCATCCACAGCCTCCCTTGAGCAGGGAGGGAAAAATCAGAGGAGTTGAGGTGGGAAGGGACCTCTGGAGTTCATCTGGTCTAACCCACCTGCTCACACAGAGCCACCTAGAGCTGGTTGCCCAGGACCATGTCCAGAGAGGTTTTTTTAATATCTCCAAGGATGGAGACTCCACAACTTCACTGGGCAATCTGTGCCAGTGTTCAGTCACCTTCACAATAAAAAAGTGTTTCCTGATATTCAGAGCAAACATCCCATGTTTCACTTTGTACCCACTGCCTCTGGTCCTGTCACTAGGCACCACTGAGAAGAGCATAGTTCTGAATTCTTTCCACTCTCCTTTCAGGTATTTATATAAATTGATAAGATGCCCCTGAAACTTCTCCAAGCTAACCAGTCCCAGCTCTCTCAGCCTTTCCTCATAGGAGAGATGCTCCAGTCCCTTCATCCTTTTGGCCCTTCATTGGGCTCGTTCCAGTATGTTCATGTCTCTCTTGTACTGAGGTGCCCAGAAGCAGCAACACTCCCTAAAACTTTCAGGCACCACTCAGGAGAGCCTTTGGGAGCACAGATGTCACACTGAATTACACCCAACAAGCAGCAATACTTTAACCTGACACAGTTATGTGATGCAGGTCACCCCTTGGATGCCTATCTAGGCTAACCTCTGAAAGCTGATGCCTTTGGAGCCCAGGAAAGGCTGTTTCATGTTTAAGTACAAGATTCTCATCCTAACTTAGGATACTGCCTAAACCTCACTCTTCCTGCCTCCCCTTAGTTTCCAGAAGAATCATATTTGCTTCCAAGTCTGCTCATATCTGAACATAACTCCCAAAGAAGAGCTCCTAATGCCAAAGGAGGAAACCTAAGGGGACAACCAGCTGGGAATTGCCTTGCAAAGATATTATATATCCTTCCCACTCCAGACCAGGACATCTAAAGCCACCACTCTAGTAGCAGTGCCATTTTTAAGCATCACATGCAATGCACAACTGGTAGGACCCCAGTCAAGTGGAGAGCCCCTTACCCTGATGCGCTCACTCCAGGTTGCATGTGGCAAGAGTGATGCTGCATAAATTACTTGCCCATGCACATGAGAAAAACACCCAGCCACAGGAGAAAGCAGAGCCACTACTTTGTCTTCTACCTGATTGGGGAGCACGGATGCAGAGGGTGCCAGACTTGGTGGGAGAATGATCTTCATAGTTCTTTTTGCAGCGGCAGAGGTACGTGCCCACACCATTGAAACACTCCGCCTCCTCCCCGCAGAGGCTGACCCCAGCGCTGCACTCATTCACGTCTGTAACAGGGGGAAATAGGTGCCATAAGTCAAGTCAGGCTTGGCATAAAAGGGTTTACCCCAGAGAAAAGTGAAGCACCCACCTTTAACAAAGAGTGAAATAAGCTGCAGCTTCTCCACTCCTACCGAGGTGCCAAGCAGCTCCTCCAGCTGGGAGCGCAGGAGCAGAGACACATTTCTCTCCTCTGGCTTCAGGTGCAGCCAGAAGGTGAGTAGCAGGTTGGCACCACTCATCCTGTGGGCAGGGGAGAGGCCAGGGTGAGGCAGGAGGAAAGCATCACCACCAGGCCCAGCTCTGAAAGCCCATTTAGACCTTCCACTCACTCGTATTAGACTGTGGTGCTGCAGACTCTTGCAAAGATTATTTGTGACAAGAGGAAGCTTTGCACTTGGACCAAGGGAAAAAGGAAAGCCTGGTAATGGCTCCTCACTTGGAGCTAGGTTGAAATTACTAGATATTCACATAAGGCAAATTGTAGTGGCAATTCACAGCCCCAAGTCAGCCTCAACCAAGTGTGGCAAGGACCTTGCTGACAGCTCCCAGCTTTCTCCAGCAGACACCATGGCAGGTGTGAGGATCCCCATTTTCTCCAGAGTTTAAATCTGTCTAGACCTGTTAAGGCCCTAGGCAGCACTAAACATCCATTTTTCCCATCTTTCCTCTAGAAAACAGACTTTTTTCCTACTTTCAAGTCAAGTTACAGACCACAGGAGAAGAGCAAGGCTGGTTCTCAGCCTGGGGAAGGAGAATGAGAACCCAAGCCACTGCTATGCAGGAAGTACTACAGGCTATAGCAGAGTCACATGCCAAGCCAGCAGCACAGCAGTAACCCTACCTTTTGATTTCTTTTAACTTTATTTCATTGACTCTGTTGGCAGAAAGCTTCAGGTTCTCCTGGATCTGCAAAGCAACAGAGTGACCAGCACTGATTTGAGGTTTGATGGGCAGGAGTATGGCAGCAAACAGTTTTTCTCATTCTCCCCTTCCCCCTTGGGCTTCCCCTTCACAAACCACTTGCAACACATTAGATGTCCCATAGCCCAGTGCTCTGGACCTTTTCTCTAGGAGAATATTAATCACTCCCATCTGCTTAGCTTCATCTCAACCTCTGCCAACACACAAGTTAATTTGGGAAGAGGAAGGGCAACAGTAGCCCCAGGTAAGAGTACTAAACCATTGCAGAGCAGCAGTGGATGGATGGTGGTGTTCTAGGCTAGGCAGCAGGCTGAACCCTGTTCCTGCTCCAGTTTGCACCCCAGAAAGGAAAGTTTAGGTACAGCCCTGAAAGTAGATGCTCATACGCTTGCTGTATTTTAGGCTGTGGCTTACAGCCTGCCCCATTTCTAGAGGCAAGTTGCAGCCCTTTGTTGGTTATATCCCTGTCTCTGCAATGCTTTTCTGCTGCCTTGTGATGGCACAGCACTATGAAGGGCTGCAGCAGCTAAACACCAGCCACTGTCACCAGGCACCCTGCAAGGGCATCGGCATTGACCTCAGATGACAACCAACACATGCAACTCAGATGCTGGTTCATCATGTGGCTTTAACAGAAAATCCCTGGAATGAAGGGCACAACATGGTCTCTAGTAGTTGAAGATTTGGGACATCCCATTTGTTTTTCTCCCCATGCCCAGACTTACATGATTTTTCATAGATTCAAGAAGACCCTTTTGGAGCTCACTTCCACCATGAGAAATCCAGTCCTTGAGTTTGATTTCAATAGTTACTTCAAACAGCACATCTACCAGAAGACACAAGATCCTAGCATGTGTAAGTCTACATGACACAAACACGGTCCTTAAATGAGTTAGTCCTTAAACACCAACACCAGCAGAACAGCTCCATGAGGACATGCTTGCATAAATCAGTGTCACATGCATATTTCCAGAGGTTGTGCATTAGGTAGAACAAATTGTAGAGTAACAGGTGAAAACAAACCTTAGCTAATGCTGGGTGCTGAATACTAGACCTGATCTTTCAGCAAAAGTATATAAAGCATTAATATGTATCTGATCACAGTCATGTTTCTTTAGCTATTATCTTTCCCAAAAGTATCATAATTTGTGATGGAGTCTAAAAGCCCATTTCTCTTACCCATCTCTGTTTGGGATCAGCTTAGATAAACTTCTGTGGTCTGGCTGAATCCAGGCTGGCACAGATTTGCCAGAGTCTGCTGTTTAAAACTTATATATTCAGCAATATTTCTCCTATTCAAAGCTCAGGCTCCTTCTGTATTGATTCCTTTTTGCAAGCTATTTCTGTGGCTTGCTCTGCCATATAAGCCCAGTATTATGCTGCTTAGTTGCTAATGCTCCCATAAGGGGGTTTTGCTTCTCTCCCTGGTCTGAGGAGCAGTACTCCTACAGGTTTCTGATCCAGTTAGTCGTGAGACACCCCATTAGAGTATATTGGAGAAATTGAGGCTCATTCACCTTAGAAAAATCTTCTTTAAACAGTCAACAAGCAATGCTTGAACTCGAACAAGCCAGCATTTATGTCAGGTTTTGCATGTGAACTCAGCTTTCTCCAAGTACAAAGTCACCAATGCACAACTATGGGACTGCAGTGATATCTTAAAAATTACAATCTTCCAAGTGATAACTATGCAGAAGCACCTTCCACTGCTTTCTAAACTTGATAAGCAGGTGATGTCCATGCACACTGAACTTAGGGCAGTGTTTTAGGACAACCTTAACTCTTTGCATCACTCACCTCCAGGATGGTGCTGGGATTGCAGTGCTGTGTGGTTCTCCAGAGACACCAGGGCAGAAACCAGATCTGTCAAAGCAAGGGAAAGAATCAGGCTGCTAACCTCAGTGTACCAGAAAGAGGCAGGAAAAGTACATTAGGTATATGTCACTTTGCAAGAAGAGTACCATGTGCCAGCTCCTTCCCATATTCCTTATACTGAAATTAAGTATCAAGCTCTAAATACAATCTACTCTTCTCTACAGTGGGAAGTGCTTTTTAGAAGGAAATCACCCCAATAAACCTCATTTCCATTTCTGGAAGTGGATGAAATGTTATCTATGTGAAGCCACCAGAGCTTCTACAACCCACAGAGCTGCCTTGGACCCCAATGGAGTAAAGCAGCTTGTGTATTAGCAACTGCAAAAGAGCTAAATAAACCTTTCCCCACATCTACAATGAAGGGGCAAGAACAGTTTGGAGAGGAAGAAAGACCAATTGAAAACATCTTCTCTTCTGCCTTCAGGCAGAAATTGATACATATCAGTGGCTAAATATTTCTGTGAAAGAAGTCTACCATCAACTACTAAACTTTTCTTAGGAGACAACCCCTCTTTTTTCCCCTCTTCCCTCTCACGTCCAGAGCTCAAACTCAGTTATCATGACTAGGAGCACTGTGCCAGGCTACAGCCAGAACTGTTTAAAACCAAGATGAACATTCATAGTCTGCTTTGGGTATAAAGTCATGGCTGAGAGGCTGGCTCCTTCATGGATAATTCAAAGCACTTGGATTAGAAACCAGCCTGTCCCTGTTAAGAGCATCATCCCATAGATGCCCATGTTACAACAGATAATCCTATCTGTTCTCAAGTACCACCTTCCTTGGATACAGAAGGAGTCACAAGTGCTACCACATGGACCAAATGAAGACAATATCCATGTCTACAAATAAAACCTCTTAAGAGTGCTGCATCACTGGAGATGGATATTGCACAGTGTCAGGCATCAGTTCAGCCACAAATAACCCAAAAAACACCTTACCAAATAGCTCTTCAGTCCTTTCTCCCAGAGATACTGCTTCTCCAGCAGTCACACCAGAAGAGGGGTAGAGAGAAGGTTTTGTATTCATGTTTAGCAGTGGCTCTTCCAGCACTGGTGTCTGTGTGCAACGTGCAGCAGCAACCACTTCTTCTGACAGGCTGTCGCTGGCCTGATCCAGGCCAGATGGTTTGGCAGAGACACCTACATTGTTGCTGGGCACCTCCGATGAAGGGACACCCGCTGAGCAATGTGGGGCTACAGTGACCAGAGCAGACACCAGCTCTACATCCACCTTTGCAATCTCCAAGGCAGATGGCTTGGCTTTATGGCCAGCATCTTGCCCAGCTGGAGCTGGCTCCACCAACACATCATCTTTAGTTTCTCTGCCCTCATTGCCACCATCCTTAAGGTTCCTTTCCAGCTTGGTTTCATCCCGCAGCTGACCGCACTCACTCAGGTCAAGCTTGCTCAGGTTAGCACCAGACTGAGCATCTTCCATGAGATCGGGAGGGTGTTGGGCCTCTTCATCAGGGCTCACAAGCTCAGGCTGGATCCTGCCACCAGCAGGTGCAGCTGATGGGCCCATAGAGGCTCTCAGCATAGACAGGAAACCTTTTGTTACCACTGTCCTCCAGCTCTCTTTCTTAGAGGTCTTCTGGACAGGCTCTTGGGGAGCTATGGTATCATTTGAAGAGCCCACAATTCCAGAGTCTCTGAATACATAATACTGTCCTTTAAAATATCTGTATTCATGGCTTAGGGAACCACTCCCTGACAGAAACAACACATGGACTGCAGTAGCTTGTGCAGCAAAGATCAGAGTGCCTTGGTTATGACAGGCGTACACCACTTTGGTTTCCACACTTGATGAGACCCCCTGGAAGATGATCTTGTCCTGGTTCTTGCCGCAGCCTTCACTCCCCTGGAACCCCTGGATGTAGATGACAATATGCTCCTGGAGGCCTGCCCAGATGGTCCAGTTGCACCAGATGTTGGTTTTAATGTCAGCAAGAAATGGCAGGTAAAACATCCCAGACCGATCCTGAAAGATGAGGTGGCAGCTCCTGATGGGGAAGTACTCTATTGCCCAGGGAAGTCCTAGCTCTGACACATCAGGAACATAGAAAAGAAACATGCCATCAACAGTTATTGTATGCACCAGGACATGGATACCACACTTCTACAAGTGCTGCAAATTGCCACAGAAGAGGCCAATTTCAGATCCTCTCCTGCTGCAAGATTTCTAGTTTCAGCCCCTGGAACCACATCTCAGCTCTGCATTTAGAGCTGAGCTGGGGCTCCAGCTGCTCTACAAGCATCTGGCCCTTCACAGCCCATCCAGCCTTCAGCAGCTTTAATTATGTGGGTTTGCTTCCAACAGAGGTTTGGCCAAAAATACTACTTGCTGGAAGTCTTCCTGTATTGGGTTTGCATGGCAAGGTTTTGGTAGTCGGGCGTCTACACAGGTGGCTTCTGTGAGAACCTGCTAGAAGCTTTCCCTGTGTCCAATAGAGCCAATGCCAACCAGCTCCAAGACAGATCCGCTGATGGCCTTGGCCATCAGTGACAGTGGCAGTGCCTCTGGGATAACACAGATAAGAGGTGCGGGGGAATCCTGTGCAACTGCAGATGGAGAGAGGAATGAGAACATGTGAGAAACAACCCTGCAGACACCAAGGTCAGTGAAGGAGGGGGAGGACATGCTCTAGGTGCCGGAGCGAAGATTCCCCTGCAGCCCGTGGTGAAGACCGCGGCGAGGCAGGCTGTCCCCCTGCAGTCCAGGGAGGTCCACGGTGGAGCAGATCTCCATCTGCAGCCCGTGGAGGACCCCATGCCGGAGCAGGTGGGTTCCCGAAGGAGGCTGTGACCCCATGGGAAGCCTGTGTTGGATCAGGCTCCTGGCAGGTCCTGTGGACCCATGA
Organism: Astur gentilis; assembly: GCF_929443795.1. Classification (NCBI taxonomy): domain Eukaryota; kingdom Metazoa; phylum Chordata; class Aves; order Accipitriformes; family Accipitridae; genus Astur; species Astur gentilis. The sequence goes on from NC_064884.1 coordinate 20,767,333, forward strand.
AGAGAGGAGCCCATTCTGGAGCAGTCTGTGCCTGAAGGACTGCAGCCCATGGAAAGGACCCACACTGGAGCAGTTCGTGAAGAACTGCAGCCCATGGGAAGGACCCATGCTGGAGAAGTTTGTGAAGGACTGTGCCCTGTGGGAGGGACCCCATGCTGGAGCAGGGGAAGAGTGAGGAGTCGTCCCATCTGGTTTTCCGTTCCCCTACAAAGAGGAAGGAGCAGCAGAGACAACATGTGATGAACTGACCATAACCCCCATTCCCCATCGCCCTGCACCACTGGTGGGGAAGAGGTAGAGAATTTGGGAGCAAAGTTGAGCCTGGGAAGAAGGGAGGGGTGGGGGAAAGGTATTTTAAGATTTGGTTTTATTTCTTATTACCCTACTCTGATTTGAATGGTAATAAATTAATTTCCCCTAGTCATGTCTGTTGTGCCTGTGATGGTAATTGGTGAGTGATCTCTCCTTGTCTTTATCTCAGCCCACAAACCTCTCATTTTATTTTCCCTCCCCTGTCCAGCTGAGGAGGGAGAGTGATAGAGCAGCTTTGGCAGGTATCTGCCATCTAGCCCGGGGTCAACCCACCACACTTCCCCTCCCCAGACAGCAGGTTACAATTGCCAGGCAGGGACTGCAGGTGAAAGACACAGCCTCATCCTTGACCCCACCAAGTACTTCTGCCTTCTAAAGATGGTTTGTGCCAAGATAAAAAGTACTGGAAGACCTACCAGCATGTTTCTGTTGCTGTCCTCCTGGTGTCTGGGTGTTTCTGGATACATCAGAAGGTTCCTGAGGCTTTTGGCCTTTCAACAGTGTTTCTCCCCACAGGGCTGTGGGATGACCAGGGTGTGCAGGAGCGGTGCTTGAGGAGACATTTCTCTGCTCTCCTGCACCCACTTGGAGAGCTTCTGTGGTTTTCTGCATTTTAAATCCCCCAAGGATGGAGGCAGATGCCAGTTTGTCACTAGCAGCTGTGCCCTGATGCTGCACAGGCATCACATGCTCCTCTCTCCTCACTGCCCAGGTGCCAGGCCCAGAAGCTGGTGCCACCCCGCCAGAGCCACTGCTCACATGGTCCTCAGGCTGAGGAAACACCACACCAGGCCTTGGGACAGTGACAGAAGCTGGGGAGGGACCCCTGGCCATCAAGCCGACAGAGGCTGAGGCTTCTCCTTGCTGGTCACCCACCTCTCCCAGCACCAGCTTTTGCATCCCAGGGCCAAGGCATCTGGGGGACCCATTTGTGCCCGGTTCAGAGGCTACTGATGGATAGTGAGGTGGCAAAGGGGAGACCATCTTCTGTCCTCCCGGGCTAGCCAGCAAGATGCTTGCCCTTTGCCTAAGTCTGGCAGGGTCCAAATCCAAAGCAGCTGGTGGAGAGAAGACCAGCTTGGATACAGGCTCTACTTCTGGAGAAAGAGGTGCTTCAGGGATGAAATCAGTAAAGCCAAAGTCTGCAGGGACAGGTTCTGTGCAGGAGACCACCAGCACAGGGATGGTTTCTGTCCCTAGGGTGGACATGGCTGGGGGAGGATGCTCCAGCCCTGTTGGCAAAGGGGGTACAACCAGACCTGGCTGTGCAGCTCTGTCACTTTGATGGTGGCAGCTTTGTACACCCAAGGAAGACACACAAGCTTTCTCAGCAGCTGGACAGTTGTGTGATTGGACATTCTGGGGAAGGCTTCCAGGGTCTGTAGGGGCTGACTGCAGGACATGACTTCTCTGGCCACATGAATGAGGATGCTCTTGCAGGACGTCCCACGGTGCTGTGGGATGCAGCACTGTTTCCCCTCTGATGACTTCCCTAAATCTTTTCAAGGGGGAAATATCCATGAGCTTCGTATGTTGGAGGCCAGTTGTTCCCAGCTCAGGTTGAGTCATGGACAAATCCCTAAAACTGCTTTGGCATCTTTGGCTTCTCTCAGGTAGCAGATGTGAGTGGTCCCTCTTTACCACTTCATACGGGCTACTCAGGCTGGGCATCAGGTCCTTTGCAAGGCCATCAGCATCACTGCTCACTGTGCCATCAGTTGGAATGCTCGACTGGGGATGGCTTTCATCATTCTCTAAGCTGACTGTGCTGAGCCCTCGGTACATGGTGGTGTGTGTGCTCTCTTTACTTTCTCTTCTGCCATGGGACAAAGACTGCGAGTGTGCAGCTGAGTCCAGGCAACTTGTGCATGTTGGTTTAATAGTAAACTGTAGGTCACCCAGAACTTTCAGCTTCAGGGTAGGGTGTGAGACAGACTGGCTGTTCTCCAGACTTACACCTGCTGGGTGCAGAAAAGGCTCTGCTACCTGCAAGGCACCAAGCAAAGGAGTTTCCAAAAGCACACTTGAAACCCTGTGCATATAACCAAAACCCACAGTGATGTCCCCACTCACAGAGAGACTCTGCCCCCAGGTATCCTGTGCTGCAGTGGGGATTACACCCTCAGGTGTTCCTCTGCCTTGAGCTTCTTTGCAGCATCTCAGACCTCCTCGCAGCTCAGACCCCATCGCACAAGAAGCTTTTGTTTCCAGGAGTGGTGTCCTTGCCCGTTCATCTGGGACAAGCTCAACGGGACTTCCCACATCAGTAGTACCCAGCATGATCCCTCTTCCCTGTATCAACTCGCCACTTAACACTGTGATCTTGCCAAGGCTCATGGTGCTACGTGTGGTTGCAAAGCCTGGCACATCTCTAAGGTTTTCAGCCCATCCAGACTGAAAAATACTATCTTGCTTTGGTAGTTTTGGAGCAGGAGTTTCAGAAATCACATCACCTTTGGAGGAAGATTCACCTTCCTGGTCTTGGAAGATGTAGTACTTCCCTTTAAATTGTGCATCTCTGCAGTTTGGCAAGTACCTCTTCAGCAACACAACGCGGACAGCCTGAGCAAATGTGGCAAAAACATGCATCTCCTTTTTCCAGCAAGCATAAACCACACTGTTTTCCACCAGTGAAGAAACTCCTTCAAATAGGATTTTGTCCTCATTTTTGTTGCAACCCTCCTTAGTGATAAAGCCCTGAATATAAATTATTATATGCTTTCTGGAGCCTGCCCAGATTGTCCAGTTGCACCAAAAGTCTATGGGGGAATCACCATGGTAGGCTGGGGGAGAAAACTCCCCATACTTGTCCTTCAGGACTCTGTGGCAGCTTCTTACAGGCACATATGCCAATATCCAAGGAGACTCTGACCCTGGAAGACAAGAAGCAATAACCTCAAGTTTTCCTCCATCTCCACTTCCCTAAAAGAGTCCCTAGTCCTTATTACCAGAAATTATTTTCAAGGTCCCTCACCTCCCCATTTTGCCACCTCTCACTCCAGTTTGTCAAGCAGGAGAACACCCAAGTAACCCCACATCAGGTCCTGGGGTCAAGGAGAGGAGGCCGCCTGAGCATGCACCCATGCACCAGCCTGGGGTGAGCCTAAAAATTCCATTCTAAGTGACAGTTTCCATCCACACCTGCTAGGAACATACCCTAAACCTCCTCCCCAGCAGCACTTAACCCACCTGTTTGTGCCACTCCAGAGTAGTTAGAAGACTGGGGGCAGCTGGAGAAGCCCCAGCCACCACCACCTCCTGCCCCATGGTGAGCCAGGCTGTACCCCTACTGCTACCACCCCAGAGCAGGGCACACTCATGTTTCAAGTCCCCCTGACATGACCATGCAGGAGCACAGAGGTCCCAGCATGGCCACACAGTTAGTGCCACTTGTCCCAGGGAGGCAGGTTCCCATCTGCAGGGTCAGGCTATTTAGGGATCAAAGATAAAGGCTTGGGGAATTGCCACATCTGGACAAGTTACAAAAGCAAGGAGTGCACCGTTACATTTGTTGTTTAAACACCTGCAGAGCTGGGAGGTAGAGCTCTCCTGAAAGCACTTTCAACCCTTTAAAGCAAAAGCTTCAGCCAAGGAAGAAGCCCTCAGAGCCTCAGTAGGATGAGCAACATTAGCATTTCACCATAGCTAAGTCAGCCCCCAAAGCCCCCTTGAGCGGGAAGAAATATAGTATTTTCCAAAAACACTATCTCAAATCTAGAAGAGCCACAAACCAGTGATAGGTTTACCCTACAGGAGCACAATTAAAGTTTGGATTGAACTTTTGCTGCTTGTTTTAATTGCTGCCTAACAGTGATTTGCTGCAGCACATTGCTCCTGCCTCCAGGGTCCTGCACTGTGGTAGGGGTTTGGCAGCTGCAAGATAGCACCACATGTTATCTCCCATGCTAGCACTGATTTTTTTCCCCTCCCCCAGCACTCAATATCAGCCACAGCCCTTCCCTCTCCATGCTACCCCAGGGCCAGGTTGTTTCTCCTAGCTTTCCACACCATGGCTTGAGGTACCCAACAGATTCTGGGGAGGATTTATTCAGGCTAAAAAAAAAAGGCTGGTCTGAGGATTAACTCTTACCTGGTTTAACCTTCTGATATTCCCAAGACAATCCACATGCCTATAAAGAAAAGAGAGTCTTATTGCAGACCCAAGTACCACTACCCATACTTGCTCGGAGATCTCAACCCAAACCTGATGGGAAGGGAGAACAAGATCCACCGTGTCCTGGTAGCTTGGGGTTTTGCCTGTGCCTGGACCAAGCCCCTAGGCTACCTCATTTCTTCCATGTGATGATAAACATTCACCCCTCCCTACCTCCAAAAGCATTGCCTCTTTTATGCTGTTAGACCACAACCAGTACAAAAACACAGCAAGCAAAACCCATCTGTGCTTTAATCCATAGGGGCCATGCAGAGGAGAGAAGGATTTATAAGCAGGGAGGACACTGTACCCAGGAAGGGAGTTTCCTACAGGGAACCAAGTCCTCGCTTCCCATCACTCACCCCCAGTGCAGCACCAGCAGCATCACAGCCAGCAGCATCACAGCCAGCAGCATCACAGCCAGCAGCATCACAGCCAGCAGCATCACAGCCAGCAGCATCACAGCCAGCAGCATCACAGCCAGCAGCATCACAGCCAGCAGCATCACAGCCAGCAGCATCACAGCCAGCAGCATCACAGCCGGACCTCAGCATCGCCCCAGGAGCCTGCCTGCCAGTGGCAGGTCCCCACACCCAAGGCACCAGGAGCAGGGCCAGAAGCATCAGAGTGGGCAAAGGCTTCATAGCAGAGGTTTACCAGAGGTGCAACATTAAAATAAGACCAAAAAAAGAAAAGGAAAGGAAAACCTCTTCCTCTCTAAAATAACACCCCAGGCAAAGCAAACATGGAATCACCACCTTTCCCAGGCCCTCCCTAAACCACATGCCTGTAAAGGAGCTAGTCTAGGACCCTACTCACTCATATACTGCCCTGTTACCCCTGTGAAAGCAATTAGCTAATCAATTAAATGAGGCCAGCTATCACTCATTAGGGACAGACCTGCTCTTTCAATTTGCTGTCTAGTATTCCTCCATTGCTGGGTGTCTTGGTGAGAAAGCATTATCCACTATCTGTTTATAATGCATAATGCTATAAACTGTAATTACAGTGATGCTGATACCCGAACCTGACCCAGAAGCAGAGCCCAAGTTGCTTGTTCTCTTAAAATAAAAAAGAAGATTCAATTACTGGAGGGGGGACCCCCCCCCCCCGATGTAGAAGTGTTTTCATCACAACATTTTAACTGGCTTCTGCTGAGGGCTGATTTCCCTTGGGGCTGCACCATCCTGATGCAGGACTGAGTGAAACAGGTGAAACTGCCTTGAAACACAAGTGGCTCCTCTCCTCATCTACACTTAGAGACGAGGAGTGGAAAGCAAATAGCCCAGGTGATGATGTGTAAATTATTAGATGCTTAAAATTCTTTCAGCTGTAATAGTCTAACTTGTCATTAGGGGCCATGCAGATAAGGCAATTAGGCTGTTTGACATGCGGCTCTGACAATATTCCTTTTAAAATGTCAATCATGATTTAGCAAAATAAAATAAAAAATCCTTTCTTTCTTCTAAGTCATTACAGCTTGACAAGCTGACAGATGTTCAGGGACAAATACACCCATTTTTTTCATGAGCTGAAACAAGCAGTGTGTCAGACCTTCACCAGCTGCCTGGGGTTTGTAATGGCGTTGGTGCAAGCGACTGCATCCTAGTTCCCTGTTTTTAAGCTTTTCTGCCCATCCTGCATGCAGTCCCCCTGGCCAAAAGGCCAGTGAGAGGCTGTAACCTCCTCCTCCCACGGCTGCCTGTGTAACTACATATGTCCAAAGTCACCCCAAATTCCCTCTCGCTGTCCTATGGCAGGCACAGACAGACCTGCAAACACCACTCCACACTTACCATAGAACCATAGAATCATTTAGGTTGGAAAAGACCTTTAAGATAATCAAGTCCAACCATAAACCTAACACTGCCAAGTTCACCACAAACCCATGTCCCAAAGCACCACATCTACATGTCTTTTAAATACCTCCAGGGATGGTGACCTAACCACTTCCCTGGGCAGCCTGTTCCCTTTCGGTGAAGACATTTTTCCTAATATCCAATCTAAACCTCCCCTGAATCAACTTGAGGCCATTTCCTCTCTTCCTATCACTAGTTACTTGATAGAAGAGACCAACCCCCACCTCATTACAACCTCCTTTCAGGCAGTTGCAGAGAGTGGTAAGGTCTCCCTCCCCTCAGCCTCCTCTTCTCCAGGCTAAACAACCCCAGTTCCTTCAGCTGCTCCTCATAAGACTTGTGCTCTAGACCCTTCACCAGCTTCGTTGCCCTTCTCTGGACGTGCTCCAGCACCTCAATGTCTTTCCTGTAGTGAGGGGCCCAAAACTGAACACAGTATTCGAGGTGCGGCCTCACCAGTGCTGAGTACAGGGGGACAAACCAAAGAGTTACATGGATGGCAGCTAAATGCTGCTGCAAAAATGTTTGAGGAACAGTGTATCAAAGTCAAGAATATTTTTAGGAAAAAGTGGTAATGTCACCAATAAGGTCTTTTTCTAACAGGTTTCAAAAGTCGTGTTACTATTTAGAGCTCAGCAAGGTGCCCAGCTAAATACCAGGAGATGCATCTGGGGTGGCCATCTTAATGGCTTGGTCCCTCCAAGTGAGCTGACAGTGCTGTGCCTGCAGGAGCTACTCTATTATTTATATATACATTATGTAGAATGAGATCCCTGTATTTAGTTGCCAGAGATAAGCACAGTTTAATTCCCATTTCTTTGTGTCACTCATTAGGCTGATTGATTGATTTTAGGTCAGTTGGGGTCAAAGATGCAATTATGCTCTTAGATACAATTAAAGGTAAGGGATTTCTCAGGAGCTGATGTTTTCCTTAAATACGGAGTTGTCTTTCCTTGATCACCAGCTACTTTTCATTGATTTGGCTGCTAATCCTCTGGACTGTGCTCAGGGATGTTTTAAATGAGCAATGCCATCACGCTGCAGTTTATCATGGTGACTGTTTTACCTGTGTTGCTGATGAACTGTAATACTATTAATAAAACCTATATATAGTTTAGACTTCATGCTTTGTGGGAGTTCTACAGACAAATAGCATAAATAGCACACCTGCAAGTTTTGTGTAAGAAGATGTGTAGCATGGGAGAGCTAAAGTGATTTTTCTCTGGGCTTTCTGATGCCTTCAAGGCACCTATTCCTTCTTTATCCTGACCTGGGAGTCTGTGGACACTGTTATTTAACCTCAGTGGGAGAAAGCTACAGGATCCATATGCAACGTAGATCTTGACTTAAAGATTCCTACTGTTGATTGCAGAGCATCACATGTATGCATGGAGCCATTCTCCAGAGCCCTTAGAGCCCAGATGTTTGTGTGGCAATGTCCAGATGTAGACCCCACATGTATCTATGGCCCTTTCTCTGTAAAACAGCATAAAAAGTCCTGAATATGATAATAAATTGCATAAAGTGAGCAAGTCCCTAGCTCTCTTCATTTACCTGGTAAGCAGACAGAGCTACACCAGCAGGACCCAGTTTCCGCTTTGACCTGTAAATGGTACCTGGGGGGGGCACTTACAGCCCATCCTGGCTTGAAAGACCACAGACTTCTGAGTTTCGACCTGTTTATGAGATGAGATGGAAACAAATGTTGCTGCATGCCAAGAAAACAATGGCTCACAGTCATTTCCCAGCAGACAACGGTGGGACACGTGCCTCCAACCCCACTGGCCAGCTGAGGTCTTGACCCAAAAGCAGGCTGGCGCAGGGCTCCTGCAGTCCTTTGCCCCCATCTCTGCCTTGACTGTATTTCATTCCCAACACCCAAAGCACTTGCTGCCACTCATGTAAGGCTTTGTGTTGGAGGTCCATGATATCCCCTGGGTCCAGGTCCCGGGCTCCCAAGGCTGTGGCACATACCTATGGCAAACTCTCTTCCCAGGACTCCCTGTCACTGGTGTAAAGTCCCAGGCCAGGGAGCAGCACCCCATGCAGCACAAAATGTGTTTTTCCTGCATGGCTTTTGCTGTCACCTCGGACCCAAGCACAGCCTCAGTTCCTGCCACCTGAAGTCATGACACCCCCCCAGGAGGATCCCCATGAAGCAGGACATAAGGGTTTGGAAAAATCACACTTTGCTGCAGCTCTACAGTATCCCCCCATGGAATGCCCTTGATTCCTCATGGGGTAACAGGTGGTGGCAGAGGGAAAACCACGTGGAATGTCAGGTCATTTCCAAATACAATTGGAATAGCTTGATGTGGAATATTATTAAAACTCATGAGCACTGGGATGCAGGCTCTCCCAGCAGTGGTGTGAGGAGGATGATGGGGAGGTTTTGCACATCTCCAGGATCCCAGAAACCCAGGCAGGTGCACAAGGCAATTGTCTGCTTAGACTCAAAATATTGTCCCTGTCTTTTCCACAACTGAGATGTGGAAGGCTTGGTTAGACCCACTCCCACATCCACAAAACAAGAGCTGTTGGTCCTGACCCACTTCTGACCTCCCACCTTACCTCGAAGGATGCTCCCGCTCCCCAAAGAAGCACAACCAGTTGCACCAACACCTGCAGTCAGCTCTGACCGCAGTTGGAAGGCACAAATCCAGCTAAAAAACAGTATTGCTCAAATAAAACAAAACAGAAACCACCAAGAAGTCCAAGTTTAACACCCAAGCTGCAACATCCTGTTTAGCCCATGGGGGCAGCCTCAGGTGTTGGCACTATTTTTTTCTCCATCTGGTTATCCTGCAGGGTAGAGGAGGGGTTCATAGGGTGCGTCCTGCTGCTGGATCGAGCATCTCCTTGACACCTTGGTCTGCCACTTCAGCTCATTAGCAGGAAAAAAATCCCTGCTTTTTCTTTTTTTCCCTGTAGAGTGACTTGCTACTTCAACATAGAGGCTCATGGCAGCCACTGCCACTGCCCAGCAGGCCTGTGTCCAGAGAGAAAAGCTGCTTTGCAACCAAAAAAGAAGATGAAAGCTGCTGAGGTGGGTTTAGCAGTGCCTTAGACATGGTTCACCTGGTGATAAGAGGGTCAGAGCAGCCATCACCCCAGCCAGCCCACAAAGGCCATGTAGTTTCCAGCTCAAGGCAAGGAGCCTTTTGCAGGCTGCAGCTAGAACTCAAGTTAGGGCTCTATGGAGTTACTTTAAAATTCATTTTCTTAAACTGTTTTTTACTATTTTCCAACTAAACTAAATTTTTATACTCTTTTTATCTAGCTCAGCCTTTGTGGGAGATGCAACATCAGCGGAATGCCGGGGCAGCACAGAGGGGAGCCACAAGCAAGGCGACACTGCCTGTGCCTCTCAAACATCCCCCAAAGCTTGGTCGGTTATTTTCCTCAGCCGAAAGTAGCCCCCACTTCCAGTTGCAATAATC